>NC_135819.1:12820467-12992967 GCF_964213995.1 Mustelus asterias | reverse complement strand
AACAGGCCCTTCGGCCCAACCTGTCCATGCCGATCCTTCATTTTTAACCACTAAGCAAGTCCCAATTGCCCGTGTTTGGCCCATCTCCCTCTATACCCATCGTACCCATGTAACTGTCTAAATGCTTTTTAAAAGACAAAATTGTACCCACCTCTACTACTGCCTCTCGCAGCTCGTTCCAGACACTCAAAAGGGGGAGCGGGTGAAAAAGGGGCAGTGGGGGGAAAGGGGCAGTGGGGGGGAAAGGGGCAGCGGGGGGGAAAGGGGCAGGGGGGGGAAAGGGGCAGCGGGGGGAAAGGGGAAGCGGGGGAAAAGTCACAGTGGGGGGAAAGGGGCAGCGGGGGGAAAGGGGCAGCAGGGGGAAAGGGGCAGCGGGGGGAAGGGGCAGCGGGAGGGAAGGGGCAGTGGGGGGGGGAAGGGGCAGCGGGAGGGGAAGGGGCAGTGGGGGGGGGAAGGGGCAGCGGGGAGGAAAGGGGCAGCGGGGGGAAGGGGCAGCGGGGGTAAAGGGGCAGCGGGGAGGAAGGGGCAGCGGGGGGAAAGGGGCAGCGGGGGGGAAAGGGGCAGCGGGGGGGAAGGGGCAGCTGGGGGGGAAGGGGCAGCGGGGGGGAAAGGGGCAGCGGGGGGGAAAGGGGCAGCGGGGGGGAGGGGCAGCGGGGGGGAGGGGCAGCGGGGGGGGAAAGGGGCAGCGGGGGGGGAAGGGGCAGCGGGGGGGGAAGGGGCAGTGGGGGTAAAGGGGCAGCGGGGAGGAAGGGGCAGCGGGGGGAAAGGGGCAGCGGGGGGGAAGGGGCAGCGGGGGGGAAGGGGCAGCGGGGGGGAAAGGGGCAGCGGGGGGGAAAGGGGCAGCGGGGGGGAAAGGGGCAGCGGTGGGGAAAGGGGCAGCGGGGGGAAAGGGGCAGCGGGGGGGAAAGGGGCAGAGGGGGGGAAAGGGGCAGCGGGGGGGAAAGGGGCAGCGGGGGGAAAGGGGCAGCGGGGGGGAAAGGGGCAGCGGGGGGGAAAGGGGCAGCGGGGGGGAAAGGGGCAGCGGGGGGGGAAAGGGGCAGCGGGGGGGGAAAGGGGCAGCGGGGGGGAGGGGGAGCGGGGGGAGAAAAGGGGGAGCGGGGGGAGAAAAGGGGGAGCGGGGGGAAGAGGGGGACCGGAGGGAAGAGGGGGACCGGAGGGAAGAGGGGGACCGGAGGGAAGAGGGGGAGCGGGGGGGAAGGGGCAGCGGGAGGGAAAGGGACAGTGGGGGGGGAAAGGGGCAGCGGGGGGGAAGGGGCAGCGGGGGGCAAGGGGCAGCGGGGGGGGAAAGGGGCAGCGGGGGGCAAGGGGCAGCGGGGGAAAAAGGGGAGCGGGGGGAAGAGGGGAAGAGGGGGACCGGAGGGAAGAGCGGGAGTGGGGGGGAAAGGTGGAATGGGGGGAAAAGGGGGGGAGCAGGGGGGAAAAGGGGAGAGGGGGAACAGGGGGAGCGGGGGGAAAGGGGGAGCGGGGGGAAGGGTGAGTGGGGGGAAAGGGGGAGTGGGGGGAATGGGGGAGCGGGGGAAGGGTGAGTGGGGGGAAAGGGGGAGCGGGGGAAAAGGGTGAGCGGGGGAAAGGGGGAGCGGGGAGAAAGGGGGAGCGGGAGGGGAAAGGGGAACGGGGGGAGGGTGAGCGGGGTGGAGGGGGAGCGGGGGAAAAAGGGGGAGCGGGGGAAAAAGGGGGAGCGGGGGAAAAGGGGGAGCGGGGGGAAAGGGGGGAGTGGGGGAAAAGGGGGAGCGGGGGAAAGGGGGGAGCAGGGGAAAAGGGGAGCGGGGAAAAGGGGGAGCGGGGGGAAAGGGGAGCGGGGAAAGGGAGCGGGAGAGGGAAGGGGAGAGGGGGAAGGGGAGAGGGGGAAGGGGAGAGGGGGAACGGGGAAGGGGGTAAGGAGCGGGGGAGAGGAGGAGAGTGAGGTGAGGGGGGAGAGGATGGGGGAGAGAGGGAGAGAGAGGGGGGAGGGGGGGAGAGGGTGGGGGAGAGGGGAGTGGGGGACAGGGGGAGGGGGAAGTGTGGGTTAGAGGGTAATGGTGCAGGGGGATTGGGGAAGAGAGAGCGGGGGAGCAGAGGGAGAGGGGGAGCGGGGAAGCAGGGGAGAGGGGGAGGGGGGAGAGGGAGAGCAGGGGAGCGGGGGACGGGGGAGCGGGGGAGAGGAGGTTCGAGGGTAATGGGGGAAGGAGGATTGGGGAAAGGAGAGCAGGGGAGAGCAGGGGAGGAGAGTGGAGAGGGGCAGCGAGGAAGGGGGAGGGTTCGAGCTATGGTTTGAGCTGAGATGGTAATTTCCCAGCCTCGTGGGCAAGTGAAGACATTGCCCCAAACCTCGGCACAGTGAGGAGTCTCTGAGCTGTGTAATTCGGGGAGGTGGGGGGAGGGCATCATTCCCAGGACTTCCCGTCATTGGAATGGCAGCAGCAACCTCGGACCCTCGCAGCGAGGGGCCACAGCAGGTACTGACTGGCACCAGTGGCCGGGGTCTGAGATGGAGGAACACTCAAAGCTGCGACGGCGCACAGATGCCCTGGGGTTGAACTGCTGCCAACCCGCAGCTGCTGGCGAGACTGACCCTGCCAACAGGGGTCATGGGCCTCTGGAGCTGCTGAGCAATTGGCTAGTTCATGACGACTGGCTTCAATCTCCAGTCTGTCCTGCGCTATGTGTTCCCAACACTCTTTAACTAAGGGAGGGTGGCAAATCAGCCAATGGCTCCCATTCGTGAGGCCTATTCAATGAGTTTGCCCGACCCCTACTGGGAACTGGGTCGCTCCTATGTCTTATGGTCTTATGGTCTTAATGTGGTGTCCACCTTACCCTCGTTCAAGATGTAGCATCTTCTGACACTGACCAACAAGACACACACACGACTGTCAGGAGACACAGGGGTCCCTAACACAACTGGACTTCAACGGGGAGGTAAGACACCGGACAGGGAAAACAGCCCCCACAAAAAAAGAGAGAGGCGAGCAAAAGGTGATGGAAGGAAGTGGCTCAGGAGGCTGGGGGGGTTAGAGGGGGGGCGGGGCGCTGACCTTTGCGGTTGTAGCAATCCTCGGCGTAGCAGCTATGGGGTCTCGGAGTGCGAGGGCCCACTCCCTTCTTTGGTGGCAGGATGCAAGAGGGGGTCACCTGGCTGGAGCAGATGTAGCAGGGAGCCGGCAGTCCCATCTGTCCAAAGCCCCTGGAGAGGAGAGAGAGAGAGAGCGTTGAACAACATCAGTCCGAAATACGGTGGCACAGTGGTTAGCACTGCTGCCTCACAGCGCCAGGGACCCGGGTTCGATTCCCGGCTTGGGTCACCGTCTGTGCGGAGTTTGCACGTTCTCCCCGTGTCTGCGTGGGTTTCCTCCAGGTGCTCCGGTTTCCTCCCCACAGTCCAAAAGACGTGCTGGGGTTAGGGTGCATTGGCCCAAACAGGCGCCGGAGTGTGGCGACTGGGGGAATTTCGCAGTAACTTCATTGCAGTGTTAACGTAAGTCTTACTTGTGACGAATAAATAAACTTTAAACTTGAAGAAATATCGTGGCACGGGGAGGGGGGACGTATTCCGCCCCGGTTTCCTGCAGGCAGGAGCGACAGAGGGGGCTGATACCGGAGCGGGAGATCCGCCTTCACACCGGTGGGATTTCCTCACTCGATTGTCCTGAACTCCCCTCACGCCACCCTCCAGATAGTGACGGAGAGGGAGTCCGTGCAGGAAGGTGCCTGGACGTGCTGTGTCCGTGGGAGGTCTGTTTCCCGGGGGAGGGGGGGTTGTTCTGCGGTGGTGGGGGGAAGAGGGCATTCTGTGTCCCAGGGGTAGCAGGCCCGTGGTGGAGCTGGGGTACTTTTTAATCTACACTTATTGATCTGATATCGGAATGCCCTCTCTGTGAAGAGTCGAGGTTGCTGGTGGGACGGGTTCCTTGGGACCCACCTCCTCGGTTTTATTTGTCAAAGCGTTTTAAGAACAGGCCGGGAAAAGTTTGCAGTGCAGCCAACCGGCTACACTCCAATTTGGTCTACTTCTAGACCAGAATTTCTTTTTATATTCTTATATTCATTCGTGGGACATGGGTGTCGCTGGCTGGGCCAGCATTTATTGCCCATCCCTAGTTGCCCGAGGGCAGTTGAGAGTCAACCCCATTGCTGTGGCTCTGGAGTCACATGTAGGCCAGACCAGGTAAGGACGGCAGATTTCCTTCCCTAAAGGATATTAGTGAACCAGATGGGTTTTTCCGACAATGGTTTCATGGTCATCAGTAGATTCTTAATTCCTGATTTCTTTTTAATTGAATTCAAATTCCACCATCTGCCATGGCGGGATTCGAACCCGGGTCCCCAGAAACGTTAGCTGAGTTTCTGGATTGATAGTCTAGCGGTAATACCACTGGGCCATTGCCTCCCCTATAATAATGAGAAAACTCCACCATTGCTGGGGGCGCAGTCAGATAAAGGAGATAGTTTGTGGCCCAGTTTCTGGCAATGAGGGTATGGGAATCTCCATCGGAGTGATGGGAAAAGAGCTACAGACCATAGAATCCCTACAGTGCAGAAGGAGGCCATTCAGCCCATCGGGTCTGCACCAACTCTGATGGAGCAGAGGACATCTCTGTTCGAATTACCTTTCCCTTAGAACTCTACTCTGAATGGTTTGGACTGCTCTGCTGACCCTCCCACCCACCTTACCCAAAGGTGTTGCCACAATGCTGGCAGTGAAATTCAGCGTAGCCCCACATCTTGTCACGTGGCACTGGGTCATATTTCATCTTGCATCTCCGACACCTCGAGACCTACAGGGAGACAAGACAAGAGGTCCCAGGTCAGCCCACTCCTCGGACATCACCCCAGGTACAACAGAGTTCATAGAGGTTTACACACAAAGAGAGGCCATTCAGCCCACCGTGTCTTCGTCTGCCTCAAGCACCTATCTATTCTAATCCCATTTTCCAACACTTGGTCCATAGCCTTGTCTGCTATGGTGTCTCTGGACTAGAATATCCCTGCCCACTTTTCCCACAATACAAGAACTAGGATCAGGAATGGCCTACACTTCCTGTCGAGCCTGCTCTAACATTCAACACAATCATGGCTGATCTTCATAGAAACCCTACAGTGCAGAAGGAGGCCTCTCGGCCCATCAAGTCTGCACAGACAACAATCCCACCTAGGCCCTTTCCCCATAACCCCACATATTCACCCTGCTAATCCCTCTAACCTACGCCTCCCGGGACACTAAGGGGAAATTTAGCATGGCCAATGCACCTAACCTACACATCTTGGGCCTCAACTTCATTTTCTCACCCGCTTTCCATATCCCTTCATTCCCCGAGAGACCAGGGGCACAATCCTACCGGCCGTTCACACCATGCTCCTGCTAAAGCGAAGTTGGAGAAATTGGCAGCCAAATCTACATTCACTGCGGCAGGATGGGAAAATCCCACCGGAGTGAACGGTGGTAAGATTCTGGCCAGAATTCCGTCTATCCCAGACTTCCATCTATCCCAGAATTCCATCTATCCCAGAATTCTGTCTATTCCAAAATTCTGTCTATCCCAGAATTCCATTTATCCCAGAATTCCGTCTATCCCAGCCCTAAAATACCCTCTGGGTTAGAGAATTCCAAAGGTTCACAATCCTCAGAGTGAAGAAATTTCCCCTCATGCTTTATTGGAAACTCACACTTCAACGTCCCACCGTTGGTGCCACATCGATTCCTAGAATTTACTGCAACTGCCACCCTGCCGCCCCCATCATTTCCCCCACTTATTACTGTTCTCTCGCATGTACTAATACCCAATCCTCCCTGTGTACTAATACCCAATCCTCCCTGTGTACTAATACCCAATCCTCCCTGTGTACTAATACCCAATCCTCCCTGTGTACTAATATCCAATCTTCCCCATGTACTAATATCCAATCCTCCCCATGTACTAATACCCAATCCTCCCCATGTACTAATACCCAATCCTCCCCATGTACTAATACCCAATCCTCCCTGTGTACTAATACCCAATCCTCCCCGTGTACTAATACCCAATCCTCACATACTCTATCCTCTAATTTCACCCACCAGAGTAATTGAACAGGAAGGAAAGGCGCTCAGGAGTAACTGAGCATTAACAGGATGTCCTGAAACCCCCTGTCAAAGAATCCCTACAGTGCAGAAGAGGCCATTCATCCCATCGAGTCTGCACTGACTCTCTGGCAGAGTATTCTACCCAGGCCCTCTCCCCGGCCCTATCCCTGTAACCCATTTACCATCTATCTTACCTACGCATCTTGAGACACTAAGGGGAAATTTAGCACGGCTAATCCCCCTAACCTACACATCTGTGGAGTGTAGGGGGGAAACCAGAACACCTGGAGGAAACCTACGCAGACACGGGGAGAACGTACAGACTCCACATAGACAGTGACCCAAGCCTGGAATCGAACCCAGGTCCCTGGCGCTGTGAGATGGCAGTGCTTGCCACTGTGCCGCCTCGCTGACATCAATGTTCCTTCCTCCCCCTGATGAAAGCTCTGGTTCACGAGAAGACTCGAACATTGTCCACCGCACTGGGACCCAGACCGACTGGGAGGTGCGACCAGTAGGATCCCGATTACTCTCATTGTGACCAATGCATCCATCCAAAGGCCTACAGGATGGCGATCAGAAGCTGGAAAGATGGGTCATATTAACCCCCCACCCTCTCCAAACAAAGAGGGGATACACGGCGGCCCAATTCTAAAGTCAAAGGTTAAACCCGAGACCACCCTATTGGGCACAGCACAGACCAGTTTTCTGGTAGTACGTAGCTCATTCGTCCTTTGATAGGGGAGTCCATTGAGTGGAACTTTATTCAGAACAACTCAGGAGATAGAAAGCAGCAACCCCGCCCCCCACTTCCCCCTCCCTTCCCTCAACCCCCACACTCCCCCTCACTCCTCCCCCAACACCCCACCCCCCCACCCTCCCTCCCCACCCTCCCACAACACCCCACGCCCCCTACCTGTTTTCTTTCAGGCACCCTCCTCCACCAGTAACTGTCACACTGTCTGCACGCAAACAGTTTCTCCTCCCAGGGGATGAGTTTGGCATTGCACTGGTTGAATAGTTTCAGGTTCTTCACTGTCAACGCCGAGGCTAGATTCTGGGAATAAAACGGGAAGGGTGGGAGGAGGCAAAAATGAAAGACTTTTTTAACTTTGAAGTTGCCATTCTACACCAGAATCTTCGTACGTCCCTCACCTTATTTTAATTGGTAATGGGTTGAAGGGTTATGGGGAGAAGGCAGGAAAATGGGGATGAGGAGCATATCAGCCATGATCGAATGGCGAAGCGGACTCGATGGGCCGAATGGCCTAATTCTGCTCCGATATTTTATGAACTTTTCCGACCCCTTTCCCCTCCCTGGCACTTTCCCTGGTGGATTTCACCCATGAAATTACACGCGCGTGGGATATTTTAGATTGACTCTTTCATGGGATGTGGTTTGTTGCCCTTTGAACCTCGTGCCTCGCTGGGCCATTTCAGAGGGCGGTTAAGAGTCAGCCACATTTGCTGCGGCTCTGGAGTCACATGTAGGCCAGACTGGGTAAGGACAGCAGATTTCCATCCCTTAAGGGCAGCATGGTGGCATAGTATGGGCGGCACGGTGGCATTGTGGTTAGCATTGTTGCCTCACAGCGCCAAGCACCCGGGTTCGATTCCCAGCTTGGGTCACTGTGTGGAGTTTGCACGTTCTCCCCGTGTCTGCATAGGTTTCCTCCGGGTGCTCCGATTTCCTCCCACAGTCCAAAGATGTGCCGGTTAGGTGCATTGGCTGTGCTAAATTGCCCCTTAAGTGTCCTGGGATGTGTAGGTTAGAGGTAGTAGCGAGGTAAATATGTGGGGTTACGGGGATAGGGTCTGGGTGGGATTGTTGTCGGTGCAGACTCGATGGGCCGAATGACCACCTCCTGTACTGTAGGGATTCTATGAAGGGGCATTAGTGAACTAGATGGGTTTTTTTTTATAACAATCGATAATAGTTTTATGCTCATCGCTTCTGAGACTAGGGGTGGGATTTTCCCGTCCCGCCCATCAGGGGAATTGTAGCAGGCGGGACAGGACCATGCAAAGGTCCGTTGACCTCAAGCGGGATTTTCCAGTCTCGGGGCGAGCGCGGAAAATCCCACCCTGGTTTTCGATTCCAGATTTTATCAATTGAATTTTAATTCCACCAGCTGCCGTGGTGAGATTTGAACCCATGTCCCCCAGAACATTAGCCTGGGCCTCAGGATGACTAGCCCATTATACCATGATCTCTACCTATTTATAGCTCTCTACCAATTTACCTGTCCCATCATTCAGGTTGTGGAGATGCTGGCGTTGGACTGGGGTAAACACAGTAAGAAGTCTCACAACACCAGGTTAAAGTCCAACAGGTGTATTTGGTAGCACAAGCCACGAGCTTTCAGCGCTCCGAAAGCTAGTGGCTTGTGCTACCAAATAAACCTGTTGGACTTTAACCTGGTGTCGTGAGACTTCTTACCATCATTCAGGTGCCAGACAAGACTGTGATAGCCATCAAATATCCGTCAGGACTGGGGTTTGAACCTTGGACTGGCTGTGTGGGATTTCATAAACATCAGTGGTACTCTGCCCAAACTGCCGTGGTGAGAATGTATTCAAGAGGTGGCTGGATATAGCACTTGGGGCGAATGGGATCAAAGGTTATCGGAAGAAAGCAGGATTAGACTATTGAGTTGGACGATCAGCCATTATCGTAATGAATTAGGGCGGCACGGTGACACAGTGGTTAGCACTGCTGCCTCACAGCGCCAGGGACCCGGATTCGATTCCAGCCTCGGGTCACTGTCTGTATGGAGTTTAGAACCATAGAAACCCTACAGTGCAGAAAGAGGCCATTTGGCCCATCGAGTCTGCACCGTCCACAATCCCACCCAGGCCCTACCCCTACATATTTACCCACTAATCCCTCTAACCTACGCATCTCAGGACACTAAGGGGCAATTTTCGCATGGCCAATCAACCTAACCCACACATCTTTGGACTGTGGGAGGAAACCGGAGCACCCGGAGGAAACCCACGCAGACACGAGGAGAATGTGCAAACTCCACACAGCCAGTGACCCAAGCCGGGAATCGAACTCAGGTCGCTGGAGCTGTGAAGCAGCAGTGCTAACCACCGTGCTACCGTGCCGCCCACAACACCACAACAAGTTGCACGTTCTCCTCGTGTCTGCATGGGTTTCCTTCATCGGTTTCCTCCCACACTCCAAAGGTGTGCGGGTCAGGTTAATTGGCCATGATAAAGTGTCCCTAAGTGTCGGGGGACTAAGAGGGTAAAAGTGGAGTTACGGGAATAGGACCTGGGTGGGATTGTTGTCGGTGCAGGCCAAATGGCCTCCTTCTGCACTGTAGATTCTATGAATGGCGATGCAGGCTCGAAGGGCCAAATGGCCTCCTTCTGCTCCTATTTATCTTCTGTGTTTCTATGCCACATGGCTTCAGTCTAATATCCGCATGTGGATCCATTTAATCACGGCTAATGGTGAATATCAAGGCTGGGTGGTTCTCTCTGATTGCCCCTCTGTCATGGAAGAATATCAGTAAGTAGTCTCACAACACCAGGTTAAAGTCCAACAGGTTTATTTGGAACCACGAGCTTTCAGAGCACTGCTGATGAAGGAGCAGCGCTCCAAAAGCTCATGATTCCAAATAAACCTGTTGGACTGTAACCTGGTGTTGTGAGACTTCTTACTGTGCCCACCCCAGTCCAATGCCGGCATCTCCACATCATGGAAGAAAATGGCTGGTGTCCACCCAGAGATTTCCGAGACTTGGAAAACCCACCACGGAGTTAAAATTCCATTCTGCTTGGGTCCGCTGCTAAACACATTTGATTGTGATTCCAGCTACACTGGTTTATAAAGTTCCGAGGTTTCCAAGCCCATCTCTCCGACAGCACATTCCAAGACCCACCCCCCAATTAGAATAAGGGCAGCAGACACATGGGAACGCTACCACCTCCAAGCCACACGCCATCCCAACTTGGGAATATATCGGCCGTCCCTTCGCAGTCGCTGGGTCAAAATCCTGGAATTCCCTCCCTAACGGCATTGTGGGTCAACGTGGACTGCAGCGATTCAAGATGGCGGCTCACCACCACCTTCTCAAGGGGCAACTAGGGATGGGCAATAAATGCTGGCCCAGCCAGCGACGTCCACATCCTGGGAATTATTTTTTTTAAATCTGTGCCAGAAATAGCGGTCGGTGAGGATTCCCCATACTCACAAGAGGAGGAAATGGGTTGATATCTCCCACAACAATGTGGTCATTTGGACCACAGCAAATGAGAATATCTCGAAGCTTCCTGGCAGTCCAGGGGTGTGTGCGTTAAGATAGTTGGCTGATCACCTCCATAGCGCCACCGCGATAAACTCAGTGAGCAGCCTTCCTCGGCTCTGACCAATTGCAGTCCACAAGCTCAGCCTGTGTACCTGAGTGTCGTTTGCCCAGATACCAAAATGCCCCATGAAGCAAACAGTCAGTCAGCAACCTATCACGTTCTCCATCCCAGCGAGTCATGGAATCATAGAATCCCTACAGTGCAGAAGGAGGCCATTCGGACCATCAGGTCTGCAACGACCACAGCCCCACCTATCCCCTTAACCCCATGTATTTACCCTGCTATTCCCCCGACACTAAGGGGTAATTTATCATGGCTGATCCACCTAACCTGCACATCCTGGGAGGAAACCGGAGCACCCGGAGGAAACCCACGCAGACACTGGGGGAACGAGCAGACTCCGCACAGACAGTGACCCAAGCCGGGAATCGAACCCGGGTCCCTGACGCTGTGAGGCAGCAGTGCTATCCACCGTGCCACCTCGAGTCGGACTCACTCTTACCTTTACATCGGGATCCTCTTTAATTTTCACTTTCGGGCCCTGGAACAAGAGGAGATTTGATCAGCTGTCAGTAACAAGGGATAGAAACTACTAGAAGGCCATTTTCCTGCACCTAGGTCACGACCTACATGCCATTTCTAACTGGGCACAGTCCTGGAGGTTAAAGTCACATGACTTCCTGCCTTGGACCAATGGGCGCCCTCACTGCTTTGCTGTCACGTGCGTCATCATGACAACCGTCTTCCTATGGCCAATCAGCATGCAGATAGACCCCATTACCTGATTGGATGACAAACAATTTTTTTTCCCCCGCAACATTGAGTTTTGGAAAACAAAAGAAGATATTATTTTATTAATTAGTGTCACGAGTAGGCTTACATTAAACTGCAATGAAGTTACTGTGCGATCCCCCTAGTCGCCACACTCCGGCGCCTGTTCGGGTACACTGAGGGAGAATTTAGTGGTATTGGTGTGAGAGAGGTATTGTCACTGGACTAGTAATCCAGAGACCCAGGGTAATGTTCTGGGGACCCTGGTTCGAATCCCATCGCGACAAATGGTGAAATGTGAAGTCAATAAAAAAACTCTTTATTTTTTTATACTAGTGTCACAAGTAGGCTTGCATTAACACTGCAATGAAGTTAATGTGAAAATCCCCTAGTCGCCACACTCTGGATGAAGGGTGAGGGTGAATTTAGCATGGCCAATGACCGAACCAGTTTTCACAAGGGTGTCCTGTGGCAAAGAGACCCAATGAATGGACCCAACATTCCCTAGAACAGCAGAAGCCAACTGCTCATTGGGTAACATTAACCTTCACTCAGTCGACAGTGAGGAGTGAGCCAATCATCAGAGGATTCTGTTTTTATATTCATCCATGGGACATGGGCGTCGCTGGCTGGGCCGGCATTTATTGCCCACCCCTAGTTGCCCTTGGAGGGCAGTTGAGAGTCAACCACATTGCTGTGGCTCTGGAGTCAAATGTAGGCCAGACCGGGTAAGGACGGCAGATTTCCTTCCCTAAAGGACATTAGTGAACCAGATGGGTTTTTCCGACAATGGTTTCATGGTCATCAATAGATTCTTAATTCCAGGTATTTTTTATTGAATTCAAATTCCACCATCTGCCCTGGCGGGTCCCCAGAACATAAATCGAGTTTCTGGGTTAATAGTCTTGTGATAATACCACTAGGCCATCGCTTCCCCCGAGGCATTAGAAGGCCTGAAAGGAAGTTTCGCGCAGAGCACTTTACTGGTGTCACACATGAGGTAGGTCATAAACCCAATCTCGATAACTCCCCCCGGGGACAGAGAGAGCTACAAAAAGCCACTCGCTCCATTGAATCCCATCATAGTTGACCGGAGAGCTTGCTAACCACCCAGGATTCATCTCCAGGAACTGAAGACTCATCTCCACTTGCTGCAAGCAAGTGCCTCTGATAGACTGGAAACCCAAAGGACAGCTCCAAAGTCAGCCAAAGGTAGGGGAGTCTAAAATTAGAGGGCATAGGTTTAAGGTGAGAGGGGAAGAGATACAAAAGGGTCCAGAGGGGCAATTTTTTCACACACGGGGTGGTGAGTGTCTGGAACGAGCTGCCAGAGGTAGTAGTAGAGACGGGTACAATTTTGTCTTTTAAAAAGCATTTAGACAGATACATGGGTAAGATGGGTATAGAGGGATATGGGCCAAACGTGGGCAATTGGGACTAGCTTAGTGGTTAAAAAAAGGGGCGGCATGGACAAGTTGGGCCGAAGGGCTTTTTAAAAGACATAATTGTACCCGCCTCTATTACTACCTCTGGCAGCTCGTTCCAGACACTCACCACCCTCTGTGTGAAACAATTGCCCCTCAGGACCCTTTTGTATCTCTCCCCTCTCACCTTAAACCTATGCCCTCTAGTTATAGACTCCCCCACCTTTGTGAAAAGATATTGACTATCTAGCTGATCTGTGCCCCTCATTATTTTATAGACCTCTATAAGATCACCCCGAAGCCTTCCACGCTCCAGAGAAAAAAGTCCCAGTCTATCCAGCCTCTCCTTATAACTCAAACCATCAATTCCCAGTAGCATCCTTGTAAATCTTTTCTGCATTCTTTCTAGTTTAATAATATCCTTTCTATAATAGGGTGACCAGAATTGTACACAGTATTCCAAGTGAGGCCTTACTAATGTCTTGTACAACTTCAACAAGACGTCCCAACTCCTGTATTCAATGTTCTGACCGATGAAACCAAGCATGCCGAATGCCTTCTTCACCACTCTGTCCACCTGTGACTCCACTTTCAAGGAGCTATGAACCTCTACCCCTAGATCTCTTTGTTCTGTAACTCTCCCCAATGCCCTACCATTAACTGATTAAGTCCTGCCCTGGTTCGATTGACCAAAATGCATCACCTCACATTTATCTAAATTAATCTCCGTCTGCCATTCGTCAGCCCACTGGCCCAATTGATCAAGATAACCACTTGTCTTCAGTCACTTTGGACTGAGGGTTCAAGTACAAAGGTAATGGAATGGGCTGGGGCTTTCCAACAGGGCTCCGATTTTGATGGCCATTTCCCACTCCCAGGTAATCACGTTGCGGACCCACCTTATTCTTTGCTCTCTTTTCCTCATCTCGAAGGGTGTCAATAACACTCTGTGGAAAAATACGGAAAATTAGTGGCTTTGTCTCGAGATGACTACATCCACCCCCCCCCCCCATCCCCCAACTCTCTCCCCACCCCCCGATTTAAAACCACGTCACAAAGTGACAGATTGGGTGAGTAACTCCAGCTGTGTTGCTCACACGCACTTTCCCCTCACTCGTTACAGACACTCAACCCGACCGACACCTTGGATTGAATTTTCCTTGCCCCCCGCAGTGTTTCTCAGTATGAACAGCCAGAAGAATCTGGCTCTTGTTTTTGCTACCCCTTTCCTTGCTGTCAAAAGCCTCCTCATTATTGGACGCCTGCAGCTTACCGCGACCATTCAGGTTGGAATGCGGAACTCACTATTGCAGGGAACACGGGTGCAAAGGGGAGGCTGTAGAAACACGGGGGGGAAGGAATAAAAGGCTGACAACGCTCATTAGGCTGGGAGGAGACTCGTGTGGAATATAAACACACACATATACATTGATATACAGACGCATGTGCAAGCTGGCACACGCACTGACAGTCACACACATACTGACATGCACACACAGGCAAACATACGCACACAGATGTTTGTACACAAATACAGACACGCGCACACATACAAACACACATAGAATCATAGAAACCCTACAGTGCAGGAGGAGGCCATTCGGCCCATCGAGTCTGCACCGACCACAATACCACCCAGGCCCTATCCCCACATATTTACCCGCTAATCCCTCTAACCTACGCATCCCAGGACTCTTAAGGGGCAATTTTTAACCTGGCCAATCAACCTAACCCGCACATCTTTGGACATATACACACACAAGCAGGCACATGTCTCGCACACACGTACACATGTACATTCACACAGAGACATGCTCACACACTGACACACACAAGCAGAAAAAAATGTATGCACACACTGACACATATGTACACACACATATACATACACAGACTGATACATGGACACGCACACACACTGACGCACACAAGCAGAAAAAACGTACGCACACGCTGACACATGTACACACATACAGACACATGTACATACACACACAGACTGATACATGGACATGCACACACCGCCACACACGAACATAAGCAGATGTACATACGTTCGTGCGCACACGCATAGACGCACGTACATACACACAGAAACATGCGCACACCCAGACACACACATGCACACAAGCATACAGAGACACACACACACAGACACATGTACACACAAACACAGATGTACACACACAGGCACATATGCAAACACAGACATGTATGTGCATGCAGGCACATGTATGCGCACACATATATTGACATACGCACACAGACACACAGGGGGCTGGGCTGTGCACCTCAGTGACACATGGGTCGATGTGTTCACCGGCCTGGCTATTCTGTCCCTGCTTTGTAAAGTGCCAATCTCCCACACTGACCCAACACTGGCACAACACGATCATGCCGGCGGCTCACCGGATAGTGAGCCCTGGATCTCAGTTTCTCTAACAGACGCAGGCAGTCAGGCCAAGTCAGACACTTGGCAAGAGCCAACAAGGAGTGAATCTGCTGTTAGTCTGAGACACAACACCTTTCACTCAACCATTATTAAAGATGGTCACCGTGAATCGGGAGCAGGGTGAAACCTTTCCGGGGGGGAGGGGTCGGGGATGTGGGAGTGGGGGGGAGGGGGATCAGAGCCCGCACAGGGGCACCCACCCTGGTCAGGCATGGTTCTGGGCAGGTGTCTCCACCATTGAGCTTAAACAGTGTCTCAAGCCAAGAGTCCACCTTGACACATCTTCCGAGAGTTTGACCAACAGAAAAACACATCATTCCCACTTACCTGGACATCTGGGCTATTCTCTATCTCTCTCCTGTCGTCCGCGTCTAGACCTTGAAGAAATAAAAGCGAAAACCTTCTTTAATGTCTGTTCTGCAGTCCTCCTAATCCCTTTCCCCTCTCTGGCTCTCTGCGCGGCGGGTCACACTCTCACTCATGGATCAGAAGGTCATGGATTTAAGTGTCCCTTGAGAGATTTGCAGCTTTTGCTCCCACTGCAGTGCTGAAGGGGTGCCACCCCGTCAGAGGTGCCACCTATTTTGTTGGTTGGAGGCCCCTGCTGCCCCCTTGGGTGGATGTAAAAGATCCCAGTTAGGATATTATTTTGAAGGAGAGCAGGGGAGGTGCCCTGGGGCCAATATTTGTCCCTCAGTCAACATCGCTGTTTGTGGGATCTTGCTGTGCAAAACCTGGCTCCCGGGTTTCCTGCATTACAACAATGACTACACTTCAAAAGGGTATTCCTCAACTGCAGTGTCTTGGGATAATTGGTAGGTTATGAAAAGCACTTAATAAAAAAATCATTTATTTCTTATCAGCTATCACCTGGGCGGCACGGTGGCACAGTGGTTAGCACTGCTGTCTCACAGCGCCAGGGACCCGGGTTCGATTCCTGGCTTGAGTCACTGTCTGTGCGGCGTTTGCACGTTCTCCCTGTGTCTCCATGAGTTTCCTCCGGGTGCTCCGGTTTCCTCCAAAGATATGCAGGTTAGGTGGATTGGCCATGCTAAATTGTCCCTTAGTGTCCCAAGATGCGTAGTTTAGATGGATTGGCCATGCTGAATTGCCTCTTAGTGTCCAAAGATGTGCAGGTTAGGTGGATTGGCCATGCTAAATTGCCCCTTAGTGTCCAAAGATGTGTAGTTTAGATGGATTGGCTATGGCAAATTGCACCTTAGTGTCCAAAGATGTGTAGTTTAGATGGATTGGCCATGCTAACTTGTCTCTTAGTGTCCAAAGATGGATTGACCATGGTAAATTGCCCCTTAGTGTCCAAAGATGTGTAGCTTAGATGGTTTAGCCATGGTAAATGTAAGGGGTTACAGGGATAGGGTGGGGGAAGAGGGCCTGGGTAAGTTACTCTGTCAAAGAGTCAGTGCAGATTTGATGGGCGGAATGGCCTCTTCTGCACTGTGGGGACTCTATGGTCCATGAAAGCCTTATCCTCGTTGCTATGCTGTATGAGTGAGACATTGAATTTTGCCCTTGCTTTTCTTTCTCTGACCAGTGTTGCAGGCACCTGTCTTGCAAATGAGCTGTTGAACTGAGGGCCCATCTCTTCTCTCAAGTGGATGCAAGATCTTCCCTGACACTATTTTGAAAAAGAGCATTGGGGTGGGGGGAGTTGTCCCCAGTGTCCTGACCAATAGTTGTCCCTCAATCAACATCACAAAATGATGGACAAGGTGGTCAAGGAAGCATATGGAACGCTTTCCTTTATTGAGCCAAGTATTGAACACAGAGGCAGGGATGTAATGATGGAAATGTATTAAACGCTGGTTAGGCCACAGCTGGAATTTTGTGTGCAGTGTCCATATTACAGGAAGGACAGAATTGTTTTTATGTTATTTATTAGTCACAAGTAGGCTTACATTAACACTGCAATGAAGTTACTGTGAAAATCCACTAGTCGCCACACTCCGGCGCCTGTTCGGGGGACACTGAGGGAGAATTTAGCACGGCCAATGCACCCTAACCAGCACGTCTTTCGGACCGTGGGAGGGAAACCGGAGCACCCGGAGGCAACCCACGCAGACACGGGGGGAGAACGTGCAGGCTCCACACAGACAGTGACCCAAGGCCGGGAATCGAACCCGGGGTCCCTGGCACTGTGAGACAGCAGTGCTAACCACCGTGATGCCCAATTGCTCGAGAGAGAGAGCGCAGAGGAGGTTTACAAGAATGCTGCTTGAAAATTGCAGCTGTGAGGAGAGATTGGATAGGCTGGGATTGTTTTCCTTGGAGCAGAGCAGGCCAAGGGATGAACTAATTGAGGTGGACAAAATAATGAGGGGGGGCCTCGACAGGGTAGAGAGGAAAGACCTGTTTCCCCAAGTTGAGAGGACAATTATCCGGGGGCACGGATTGGTAGAAGGGTTAGAGGGGACATGAGGAAAACTGTTTTCAGCCAGAGAGTGTGGAATTCACTGCCTGAGTCGGTGATTGAAGCTGAAACACTCAACTCATTTGAAATGTACCTGGATCTGTACCTGAAGAGCTAGAACCTGCAAGATTTTGGCAAATGGGATTAAAATGAGCGACTTCTCTTTTAGGGACAGTGCAGACATGATGGGCTGAATGGCCACTTTCTGCACCATTGCTTTTCCATGGTTACCACATTGATGCATGTGTGGGATCTTGCTGTGTGCACATTGGCCGCCGTGCTTCCTCAGGGGAACAGTGGCGACCTTCAGTTGACCCCGTGAAACACTGTGAGGCTTTCGGCGGTTATATTCAAGATTACTTAAAGAAATTTAATTCAAGATCAACTTCCTGGGGGCTCACCATTAACAAGAAACTCAACTGGATCAGCCATATAAATACCAAAGCTACAAGAGTGGGTGAAAGGCTAGGAGTACTGCGGCGAGTAACTCACCTCCTGACACCCCCCCCCATAAAGTCTGTCCACCATCTACAAGGTACAAGTCAGAAAGAAGCGATGGCTTAATGGTATTATCACTCAGCTATTAACCCAGAAACTCAGCTAATGTTCTGGGGACCTGGGTTCGAATCCCTTTTGATTTGATTTGATTTATTATTGTCACATGTATTAGCATACAGTGAAAAGTATTGTTTCTTGCGTGCTATACAGAGCATATTATTCAGAGAAGGAAACAAGAGAGTGTAGAATGTAGTGTTAACAAGAGTAAAAGACAGAATTAGAAGGTATGATGGGCACAGCTTGCAAGAAATTGCCTCGTTCCAGCGCCATCTTGGGAGGAACGCCACGCCAGATGGTGGAATTCGAATTCAATAAAAAATATCTGGAATTAAGAATCTACTGATGACCATGAAACCATTGTCGATTGTCAGAAAAACCCATCTGGGTCACTAATGTTCTTTAGGGAAGGAAATCTGCCGTCCTTACCCGGTCTGGCCTACATGTGACTCCAGAGCAATGTGGTTGACTCTCATCTGCCCTTGGGCAACTAGGGATGGGCAATAAATGCTGGCCCAGCCAGCGACGCCCATGTCCCACGAATGACAAGTGTGTCAAGTGTGATGGAATACTCTCCACTTGCCTGGATGGGTGCAGCTCCAACAACACTCAAGAAGCTTGACGCCATCCAGGACAAAGCAGCCCCGCTTTATTGACACCCCATCCACCACCTTCAACAACAATTCCGTCCACCACTGACGCATAGTACCAACAGTGTACACCACCGACAAGATGCACCACACCAAGGCTCCTTTGAAAGAAGATTAAACACACGACCACTACCATCTAGAAGGACATGGGCAGCAGACACATGGGGCAGGATTTTACTCTCGTCCCAAAACTGTAAAATCCCACCCAAGGTCAACGGACCTTCCCATTGTCCGCCCCTCGTCCGCTCTGCTTCCCAAGGCAGGCAGGGGGTAAAATTCCAGCCATGGGAACACTACCCCTCCGAGCCACTCCCCATCCTGACTTGGAAATATATTATAGAATCCTACAGTGCAGAAGGAGGCCATCGAGTCTGCACCGACCACAATCCCACCCAGGCCCTATCCCCGTAACCCCATGCATTTACCCTAGCTAGTCACCCTGACACTAAGGGGCAATTTAGCATGGCCAATCCACCTAACCTGCACATCTTTGGAGAGTGGGAGGAAACCGGAGCACACCCATCCAGACACGGGGAGAACATGCAAATTTCACACAGGCAGTGACCCAAAGCCGGGAATCGAACCCGGGTCCCTGGCGCTGTGAGGCAGCAATGCTAACCACTGCGCCATCATGTCACCCCGTTTGGAGCTGGTTCAAGCAGACAGAGTACAGAGCAACACTGGAAGGGTTGGAGATCAGACTGAGTACAGTAAGAAGTCTTACAACACCAGGTTAAAGTCCGAGTGACATGCAGCTTGAACTTGCTGAAATTAGCTGCATGTTCAAACAGTTAGATACGGAGTAAATTCAGACTTTATTCAGGGTAAACAGAGAGAGCGGGGGCTAACCTGTGTCACAAGAATGGAGGATGCTAACTAATGGCATATGACCTTAGAGTAATCACTGCAACTACATCTGGGTCATAGAACCATAGAATCCCTACAGTGCAGAAGGGGACCATTCGGCCCATCGAGTCTGCACCGACCACAATCCCACCCAGTCCCTATTCCCGTAACCCCACTATTTACCCTGCTAAACCCCCTGACACCAGGGTCAATTTAGCATGGCCTGTCCACCTAACCCGCACATCTTTGGACTGTGGGAGGAAACCGGAGCACCCGGAGGAAACCCACGCAGACACGGCGAGAATGTGCAAACTCCACACAGACACTGACCCGAACTGAACTGTAATGAATGTAATGTCTTGGAACTGAGCACTGTAAAATACTGAAATTAAAGAAATTGTAAATATGACTGTTTTTGCATTGTTTGTAATGATTGGAAATGTCGTTTCTGTAATGGTTTATTTCAGAGTATTTATGAATAAAGTATATTTTTGTAAAAAAAAATCTATAAGGAGAGAATAGAGCTGACGTTTCGAGTCCAGGTGACCCTTTGTCAAAGCTGATCTATTACATTTTAAGCCTGACAATTGATTAAAACATAGAAACTAGAGGCAGGAGGAGGCCTTTCGACCTTTCAAACCTGCTCCGTAATTCATTTTGATCATGGCTGATCATCAAATTCAATATTCTGATTCCCCCCCTGGCTTTCCCCCCCATATCCCTTGATCCCTTCAGCCCCGAGAGCTATATCTAATTTCCTCTCTGCACTCTTCACTCACCTGAAGAAGGAGCGGCGCTCCGAAAGCTCGTGCTACCAAATAAACCCGTTGGGACTTTAACCTGGTGTTGTGTGACTTCTTACCGTGCCCAACCCAGTCCAACACCGGCATCTCCACATCATAATTTCTTCTTGAAATCACGTGACGTTTTGGCCTCAACTACTTTCTGCGGTAGTGAATTCCACACATTCACCGCACTCTGGGTGAAGAAGTTTCTCCTCACCTCAGTCCTAAAAGGTTTACCCCCTATCCTCAAACTATGACCCCTAGTTCTGGACTTCCCCCCCACCATCGGGAACATTCTTCCCGAATCTACCCTGTCAAACCCTATTAGAATTTAATAAGTTTCTATGAGATCCTCTTTCACTCTTCTAAGCTCCAGTGAATATAATCCTAACCGACTTAGTCTCTCCGCATATGACAGACCTGCCATCCCAGGAATCGGTCTGGTAAACCTTTCCCTGCACTCCTGCTATAGCAAGGACATCCTTCCTTAGATAAGGACAGCAAAGCTGCACACAATACTCCAGGTGTGGCCTCACCAACGCCCTGTACAATTGCAGCAAAACATCCCTATCCCTATACTCAAATCCTCTCGCTATGAAGGCCAACATACCATTTGCCTTCTTTACTGCCTGCTGTACCTGCACACTTTGGCCTCAGCTACTTCCTGTGGTAGTGAATTCCACAGATTCACCACCCTCTGGGTGAAGACATTTCTCCTCACCTAAGTCAGAGCTCTGACGAAGGGTCATCCAGACTCAAAACGTTGGCTCTATTCTCTCTCCACAGACACTGTCAGACCTGCTGAGATTTTTCCAGCATCTTCTGTTTTGGCGCATTAACCAAAGCTTGACAGAAACATTCTCTCCCTCTGGCAAATTTGCAACAAGAGTTGCGTTTCTAAATAATTTTCCATCGCCTTGAGCAATCTCAACACATTTCACACACAATGAAATACTCTTGCAATGCAGTCATTGTGTAATGGTAGGAAACACAGCACCCAATTTGCAAACTGTAAACACCCACATAATATATACCAACTGTGACTCCCTTATGGTGGTTATTGAGAAATAAATATTGTCTCAGGACACCAGGAGATAACAATCCTGCTCATCTTCAAAGCAGCGCCACGGGACCTTCTGACAGAATCGACCAGCCAAGCCAAAGTTAGGTAACCCTAAATTTACCAAACAAGTGAGCCAACCGATCACGCAGAATATTCAAAACCCTCCGATGTCACACACACGTAGGACACACTTTCTTAAAGCAAAAACAAACATTTGAGTTGGGGAACTATTTCCAAATTAATTGCCGATTATTTTGGGCAGGGTGGGGAGTTTTGGGGGAGTGCCCCTAAAGGCAATGGTGACCTCTGCTTCTCATTAGGGCATCACAGATCATCGAACAGGGTAGAAAGGAGGCCATTCGGCCCATCGAGCCTGCCCCGACTTTGGCTGTAATAAATTGTCCATTAGTGTCAGGGGGATTAGCAGAGCAAAATATACATGGGGTTACTGGGATAGGGCCTGGGTGGGATCGTTGTCGGTGCAGGCTCAATGGGCTGAATGGCCTCCTTCTGCACTGTAGGATTCTATGACAACAATCCTACCCAGGCTCTATCCCATAACCCCACGTATTTACCCTGTTAATTCCCCCGACACTAAGGGGCAACTTAGCATGGCCAATCCACCTAACCTGCGCATCTTTGGACATTAAGGGGCAATTTATCATGGCCAATCCACCTAACCTGCACATCTTTGGACTGTGGGAGGAAACCGGAGCACCTGGAGGAAACCCACGCAGACACAGGGAGAACGTGCAAACTCCGCACACAGTGACTCAAGCCGGGAGTCGAACCCGGGTCCCTGGCGCTGTGAGGCAGCAGTGTTGACCACTGTGCCACCTTCGGAGAGGCGGGAAAAGGGTGCGGGGATGGGCAGCGAGCGGGCAAAGGCGGCCCCAATTCTCGAGGCACGTCGACAGAGACGAGGGCGCCACTTACCACTGGCGTCCTGGTCCGATGCCATCAGGACGATGTGCTTGATCACCAGTTGGTAGTTCCCGTGGTATCTGTCCATGAGGAGAACGGCTAGCTCCAGGGCCACCTTGCCCCGAAACATCTCCCTGAGCCTTCTGACACTCTTCTCAAGCTGGGGGTGGGGGGGATTGTTGGATAAAGGGGGGATGGGGAGGAAGGGAACAGCAAGGGGAGGAAACAAGAAAGGCAGCATTAAGTCAAAGGCTCAAATAACAGCGCTGGCAGAAGTTGCTCAGGTGGAGAAAAAGTCTCAGAAAAATACAGCCCGTCCCCGGGTGAAACGTCAATGAAATGTATCACCTCCACTCTCTGTCTCATGTCCCGTTGAGCCATGTTAGTGTTAAAGAACAAAGCAGACAGCGTCTTAATCTGCACCCGTTCTTCCTCCTCTCTTCCTCCTTCTGTCCATCAAACGCAATTTCCTGATTGTTTCTTCGTTACTTTCACTTTCGTTACATTTGTTCTCGCATTTAAAGAGGTAACAGGAGCTTTATCCCGCAGGTGTGAGAAGCAACTTCTTAGACTAAACCTTGTAACAACAACCAGGATTAAATACTTAACCTTGAAACTGCCGTTGCAAAAATACATTCATCAATAAATCAGCAATGATCATTTGTTCTACAGGATAGTTGCAAGACAAATGATTTGGTTTTGGTTTTAAACTTCTTGTGGGGGGGGCTTGACCAGAAACTGAACTGGACTAGACAAGTGTGGCTACGAGATTCCCAGGGGGACTTTTCCCGTCCCGCCTGCCACCGGAATCGGAGCACGCGAGGGGCGGTGGACCGTGCAATTGTCCGTTGACCTCAGGCGGGATTTTCCCGACTCTTGGCGGGGGGCGGACGTGGCTGGAAAATCCCATCCCCGGTCTGAGGTTGGGAATTCTGCATTGTGTAACTCGCCCACTAGCTCCGCAAAGCTTGTCCGCCATCTACAAGGTCCAAGTCATGAGTGAGAAGTCTCTCAACAGCAGGTTAACGTCCAATGGGTTTATTTGGGATCACGAGCTTTCGGAGCACTGCTCCTTCATCAGGTGAGTGGACTGTACTCACCTGAGTAAGGAGCAGCGCTCCGAAAGCTCACGATTCCAAATAAACCTGTTGGACTTTAACCTGGTGTTGTGAGGCTTCTTACTGTGCCCACCTCAGTCCAATGCCAGCGACTCCACATCAAGTCAGGAGTGTGAGGGAATACTCCCCACTTGTCTGGATGGGTGCAGCTCCAACAACACTTAACAAGCTCGGCACCATCCAGGACAAAGCACCCCCACTTGATTGGAACCCCATCCACAAACATTCACTCCCTCCACCACCGACGCTCATTAGCAGCAGTGTGTACTATCTACAAGATGCACTGCAGCAATTCACTGAGGTTCCTTACACAGCACCTTTCCAACCTGTGACTATTACCATCTCAAAGGACAAGGGCAGCAACACATGGAAATACCAATATCTGAAAAACGGTTGACACAGTGGTTAACACTGCTGCCTCACAGCGCCAGGGACCCAGGTTCAATTCCCAGCCTCGGGTCAATGTCTGTGTGGAGTTTGCACATTCACCCCGTGTCTGCCTGGGTTTCCTCCGGCTGCTCCGGTTTCCTCCCACACTCCGAAAGACGTGCTGGTTAGGGTGCATTGGTCATGATCAATGCGTGGGGTTATAAGGTTAGACCGAATGGCCTCTTCTGCACTGTAGAGATTCTATGATTGCCCATCCCTAATTGCCTTTGAACTGAGTGGTTTGTCGGGCCATTTCAGAGGGCATTTAAGAGTCAACCACATTGCTGTGGCTCTGGAGTCACGTGTAGACAAGACCAGGTATGGATTGCAGATCTTCTTCCCCAAAGGATATTTATTTAGACCATAAGGATATTGTAAATATTGAGAAGACATAAGCATAGAAGATCATAAGACATAGGAGCAGAATTAGGCCACTCGGCCCATCGAGTCTGCTCCGCCATTCACTCATGGCTGATATTTTTCTCATCCCCATTTTCCCCATAACCCCTGATCCCCTTATTAATCAAGAACCTATCTATCTCTGTCTTAAAGACACTCAATGACCCGGCCTCCACAGCCTTATGCGGCATGTTGGGTGTACACATAGCAGCAAGCCTGTGTTTCATTGCACTTTCAATCCCATCTATTTTAACATATCTTCCATTCAAGGTGTATTTTGAGTTGTCGGCAATTTGAAAGGTGGGGGTGGGTTGATGAGGTGGGGAGGGGGTGGGTTGGATGGGGTGAGGTGGATAGGGGGAATGCAGCAGGTTAGCTAATGCTTGCTTTCTCAGCTGGCAAGCATGTTCCTGTGCCTGGCATGGATCATTGATTCACCCCACCACCCTCGAGATTGGGTTACCTACCAGTTGCCACTTGCATCCAGTTACTGCAATGATTTCAAATTTCCCCCACGCAGTTCCACGTCAACAGAGATTACAACGCGCACAGGCAGTCACAGAAAGTGGCCCGAAAAATCACCACACGCCCACCCCAGAGATTACTGTTAGGGGGATTAGCAGGGTAAATATGTGGGGCTAAGGGGTTAGTGCCTGGGTGGGATTGATGTTGGTGCCGACTCATTGGGCCAAATGGCCTCCTTCCGCACTGTAGGGATTCTGTGATTCTAGGATATATGCGCAGTGTAGGTGTGTTATGTGTTACTGAGGGGAAAAATGTAATGAAACTACAGTATGAATGAATATTACGCTGGATTAAATAAATTTATTTAAACTCTCCACATCTTGTATTAGCCAAACAGTGGGTCACACTGATTAGCCTCAGACCATCATGAGGGTACACCTTGACTCATTAAAGACATCACAATATCTGCATCTGGCAATCTGTATTTTTTTAAATTCATTCATAGGACATGGGTGTCGCTGGCTGGCCAGCATTTATTGCCCATCCCTAGTTGCCCTTGGAGGGCAGTTGAGAGTCAACCACATTGCTGTGGCTCTGGAGTCACATGTAGGCCAGATCGGGTAAGGACGGCAGTCCCTAAAGGACATTAGTGAACCAGATGGATTTTTCCGACAATGGTTTCATGGTCATCAGTAGATTCTTAATTCCAGATATTTTTTATTGAACTCAAATTCCACCATCTGCCGTGGCGGGATTCGAACCCAGGTCCCCAGAGCATTAGTTGTGATTCTGGATTAATAATCTGGCGATAATACCAATAGGCCATCACCTCCCCATATGTTGACGGCCGCTCCTATAGCACAGCTATGGCAGTCCTTGCTTAGCCATGTTTCGTAATACCAAAGTCTCATAGGATGGAGATTGAATTTTATTCTTGATGGGCAACCAGAACGATTGAGCCATGTTGAACAGTGGGTACCATGTTCCTCAGGTCTTCAGGATTTGCCGCTAGGAGATTCACTGTATCCACAGCCAGGGGATGGGGGACGTAGTCACTGCTCGCTCAGTTAGTGCCAGTTAATTCCTTAGATAATTGAGTGATGCACTGGGTCAGCACACTGCGTAACACCTCCAAAATGCTTCAGTTGTCTTCTGTGGTTGCATAAGGCACACTCGCCTTTATCAATCGGGGTATAGGTTACAAAAGCAGACAGGTCATGATGGAGTTGGATAGAACCTTGGTGAGGCCACAGCTGGAGCACTGTGTGCAGTCCTGGTCGCCAAATTATAGGAAGGATGTGATTGCACTGGAGGGGGTGCAGAGGAGGTTCACCAGGATGCTGCCTGGGATGGAACATTTAAGTTATGACGAGAGGTTGGATAGGCTTGGGTTGTTTTTGTTGGAGCAGAGAAGACTGAGGGGCGACCTGATCGAGGTGTTCAAGATTATGAGGGGCATGGACAGAGTGGATAAGGAGCAGCTGTTCCCCTTAGTTGAAGGGTCAGTCACGAGGGTAAACAAGTTAAAAGTGAGGGGTGGGGGGTTTAGGGGGGATTTGAGGAAATACTTTTTTACCCAGAGGGTGAGGGTCTGGAATGTGCTGCCTGGGAGGGTGGTGGAGGCGGGGGGGGCCTCACATCCTTTAAAAAGTATCTGGATGAATACTTGGCACATCATAACATTCAAGGCTATGGGCCAAGCGTTGGCAAGTGGGATTAGGTGGGCAGGTCAGGGCCTTTCATGCATCGGTGCAGACTCGATGGGCCGAAGGGCCTCTTCTGCGCTGTAGGATTCTGTGATTCTGTTAAAAGAGTCCCAAGCAAAACAAGTTTGGATAATCTTATCCTTTTCCCAGTGGGACCAACTCTTCAACCAGAAAACTGCTTCAAGTTGGGCACCGCATCAGCATCGAGCTGGGCACTACAGTGGCATTGGGTTTGGCAGTCTCAATCAGGGGAATTAAATGGGTGATGGGCATGGAGAATCAATCTGTGCAGTGGGTCAAAGGCACTGTACTGGGGCAGAACAAAAGGAGTAACTCACTCCTGACTCCCCCAAAGTCTGTCCATCATCTACCAGGCACAAGTCAGGAGTGTGATGGAATACTCCCCACTTGCCTGGATGGATGCGGCTCCAACAACACTCAAGAAGCTCGACACCATCCAGGACAAAGCAGCCTCACTTGATTGGCACCACATCCACAAACATCCACTCCCTCCACCACCGACGCTCAGTGGCAGCCGTGTGTACTTTCTACAAGATGCCCTGTAGCAATTCACCAAGGCTCCTTTGGCAACACCTTCATGAAGGGGTCAATGTGTGAGATTACGTTTATGCAGAGTTGTTTTCCCTTGCTGAACTTGCAGCAGCGACTTTGGACAATCACAATAAATCGGGGTATGAGTAACTCTAAGTGTGCAAATGATGGGTGCCACAGGGGCATAGCGGTCAGCACTGCTGCCTCACAGTGCCAGGGACCCGGGTTCGATTCCCGGCTTGGGTCACTCCCTGCGTGAAGTTTGCATGTTCTCCCCGTGTCTGCGTGGGTTTCCTCCGGGTGCTCCGGTTTCATCCCACACTCCAAAGATGTGCAGGTTAGGTGGATTGGCCATGCTAAATTGCCCCTTAGTGTCCAAAGATGTGCAGGTTAGGTGGATTAGCCATGCTAAATTGCCCCTTTGTGTCCAAAGATGTGCAGGTTAGGTGGATTGGCCATGCTAAATTGCCCCTTAGTGTCCAAAGATGTGCAGGTTAGGTGGATTAGCCATGTTAAATTGCCCCTTTGTGTCCAAAGATGTGCAGGTTAGGTGGATTGGCCATGCTTAATTGCCCCTTAGTGTCCAAAGACGTGCAGGTTAGGTGGATTGGCCATGCTAAATTGTCCCTTAGTGTCCAAAGATGTGCAGGTTAGGTGAATTGTCCATGCTAAATTGTCCCTTAGTGTCCAAAGATGTGTAGGTTAGGTGGATTGGCTATGCTAAATTGTCCCTTAGTGTCCAAAGATGTGCAGGTTAGGTGGATTGGCTGTGCTAAATTGTCCCTTAATGTCCAACGGTGTACAGATTAGGTGGATTGGCCATGCTAAATTGTCCCTTAATGTCCAACGGTGTACAGATTAGGTGGATTGGCCATGCTAAATTGCCCTCGCTGTGTAAATATGTGTAGCTTAGGGGGATTAGCAGGGTAAATGTATGGAGTTATGGGGAGGAGGTGGGCCTGGGTGAGATGCTCTAATCGGAGAGTCGGTGCAGATTCAATGGGCCGAATGGCCTCCTTCAGGACTGTAGGGATTCTATAATTCTATGAAAAACATGCTGAAAATGACAAATACAAGATAATAAGGTGAGATGGATTTGGGCATCGCTATTTTTGATAAATTACCAAAGAGAGAGCCAAAAGAGGAAACAGGAAAGTTGAGAAGGTCAGGATTAAGTAGGAGACTCCATGTTTAAGGAAACATGTGAATACATTGGAAGTAGTTCAAAGAAGGTTGACCAGGTTAATACCTGGAATGGGTGGGTTGTCTTATGAGGAAAGGTCGGAGAGGTTAAGTTTGTATCCACTAGAGTTTAGAAGAGTAAGAGGCGACCTGATTGGAACATATAAAATTCTGAAACAGAATGGATGTGGAGAGAATGTTTCCCCTTATGGGAGAATCTCGAATTAGGGGTCACTGTTTAAAAATAAGGGGTCATCCATTGAAGGCAGAGATCATAGAATCATAGAATCCCTACAGTGCAGAAGGAGGCCATTCAGCCCATCGAGTCTGCACCGACCACAATCCCACCCACGCCCTATCCCCATAACTCCACCCCTTTGCCCTGCTAATCCCCCTAACACTGCAGCTCAGCTTTAAGAGGTACCTGGTGGCAGCGCTCTGAGTCCAAAGGTTGCGGGTTCAAGTCTCACCCCCAACCTGACAAAGGCTGACACTCCCGCGCAGGCAGTGCTGCAACTGTCCGAGACGCCGCACCCTTGGACTGAGATGTTAAAGCGAGGCTGCCCCAGGTGAGAATAAAGGATCCCATGGTTCTGTTTCGAGGAACAGCAGAGTGTTCTCCCCCAGTGTCCTGGCCAATTCTCCAACCCACACCCAACATCAGGGTCTGATCACATTGCAGTTTGTATTCGGAGCTTGCTGTATTTCAGATATAGATCGATAAGCTGGGAGAGTGGGCCAAAATTTGGCAGATGGAGTTTAATGTGGATACGAATGAGAGAGGATCTGATCGAGGTGTATAAAATTCTAAAAGGGAATTGATAAAGTAAATATAGACCAAATGTTTCCCCCTGTGGGGCAACCCTGAACAAGGGGTCACTGCTATCGGGTTGAGAGGGGGTAGATTTAAAACTGAGATGAGGAGGAACTACTTCTCACAGGGCTTGGCACGGCGGCACAGTGGTTAGCACTGCTGCCTCACAGCGCCAGGGACCCGGGTTCGATTCCCGCCTTGGGTCACTGTCTGTGCGGATTATGCACTTTCTCCCCATGTCTGCATGGGTTTCCTCCGGGTGCTCCGGTTTCCTCCTACAGTCCGAAAGACGTGCTGGTTAGGGTGCATTGGCCGTGCTAAATTCTTCCTCAGTGTTACTCGAACTGGCGCCGGAGTGTGGCGACTAGGGGGTTTTCACAGTGACTTCATTGCAGTGTTAATGTAAGCCTGCTTGTGACACTAATAAATAAACTTTAAACTAATCACCACACTCAATGAGTCGTAGCCCTGTGTTCCTCATGCTCTCAATGTTGTGCAGCTCACTGACCCCGATTAGACTATGTGGACGGCACGGTGGCACAGTGGTTAGCGCTGCTGCCTCACAGCGCCAGGGACCCAGGTTCGATTCCTGGCTTGGGTCACTGTCTGTGCGGAGTTTGCACATTCTCCCCATGTCTGCGTGGGTCACTGTCTCTGCGGAATCTGCACATTCCCCCCATGTCTGCGTGGGTTTCCTCCAGGTGCTGCGGTTTCCTGCCACAGTCTGAAAGATGTGCTGGTTAGAGTGCATTGGCCGTGCTAAATTCTCCCTCAGTGTACCCGAACAGGCGCCGGAGTGTGGCGACTCAGGGATTTTCACGGTAACTTCACTGCAGTGTTAATGTAAGCCGACTTGTGACACTAATAAATAAAACAAATAGTGACCAACATTGCTGAATTGAGAAAGTTCCGGTAACTTCACTGAAAAAATGCATTATTTACAGAAGAAAATTAAATAACCAATTTGAGAGAACAATGGACTTTTTTAAAAAACATGCGGCAGTACCAATGAGGGTCAGAGGATGGCGATGGCGAGCCAGTCCAATAGTGTGCTCGGCAGCGCCACCTGACCACACGGAGGCAAACACAAGTACTGCAGCCCACATTTTAGAGGCAGAACTTGAGGGAAAGCGGAACATCAAACTCAACAGAGTAGAACACAACAGTCGTGGTTTGCAAACCAGGCATTGAGCGCTTGTGCCTTCTAGCGAGGGAACGGCCAAAAGACTGGTCTCATTTTCATTGCCGTGGCTTTGAGAGAGTAGTAATACCCAGTCCAGGTGGCCCAATGGACCCCATTGGCGTAGGATGGATGGGAGCCTTTCAAGTAGAGGCCATTGAGGTTGGCTGTGTGACAAGACTTGTACCAAAATGCCCCGGAATTATTCTGGGCGCAGTTGAAGGGACCCTGGTGATTCTTGTCAAAGGTGCTGAACTTGAGTCCGTTATGATAGGCAAGAGAGTCACCTGCAAAACATCACACGCCAAGGAGGCCAGTTAATCACAGGCAAAAACAAAATCTCATTTGAACCCAGATACAAGATGTACTCACCCCCGCCCCCCTCTCCCCACCCTTCGCCCCTCATGTGAAGGCCCAATTTCCCTCAGATGGTGGGGCGGCACAGTGGCACAGTGGTTAGCACTGCTGCCTCACTGTTCCAGAGACCCGGGTTCGACTCCTGGCTTGAGTGACTGTGCGGAGTTTGCACATTCTCCCCCCATGTCTGCGTGGGTTTCCTCTGGATGCTCCGGTTTCCTCCCACAATCCGAAAGATGCACTGGTTCGGTGCATTGGCCGTGCTAAATTGCCCCTTAGTGTCTGGGGATGCATAGGTTAGAGAGATTAGCGGGCTAAATATGTGGGGTTACGGGGATGGGGCCTTGTTGTCGGTACAGATTCGATGGGCCAAATGGCCTCCTTCTGCACTGTTGGGTTTCTATGGTTTCACTATCCCAGCCGCTTTGGTGCACAGATCGGTCAGCTATTCGACCACAAGATGTATCGCAGCCAAGCATGGGCCCCCCCAAGCCTCACTCATTATTTAAGAGGTGCATCTTCCAACTGAGAAGATTGGGCAGCGATCAGGTGGCTCCCTGAACGACTTATCCCCACATTCGTGCAGCCAATCACAGAGATTAAGATTTCTGCTGTTGCCACATCGGAGATTCCATGCTGTCCGCCTTCAACAGTGGGCAAATAGGTTCAAACCCGGGCAGGATGGTCAACTGTGCAACTGGACAACCGCACTGGCCTTTCAATGGCAGTGAACTGAACCCTGATCGAAGATGGGGCGGCACGGTGGCTAGCACTGCTGCCCCACAGCGCCAGGGCCCCGGGTTCGATTCCCGGCCTTGGGTCACTGTCTGTGTGGAGTTTGCATGTTCTCCCCATGTCTGTGTGGGATTTCCTCCGGGTGCTCCAGTTTCCCCCCACAGTCCAAGGATGTGCGGGTTAGGTGCATTGGCCATGCTAAATTGCCCCTTAGTGTCCTGGGTAGGTTAGAGGGATTAGCGGGGTAAATATGTGGGGTTCTGGGGATAGGGCCTGGGTGGGATTGGTGTCAGTGCAGACTCGATGGGCCGAATGGTCTCTTTCTGCACTGTAGGGATTCTATGATCCAGGTCGTTTAACGTGAAAATAAAGAATACACTCATAAACCGCCTTTCATAACGTTCAAAAAGTTTATTTATTAGTGTCACAAGTAGGCTTATATTAACACTGCAATGCAGTTACTGTGAAAATCCCCTAGTCGCCACACTCCAGCGCCTGTTCGGGTAACACTGAGGGAGAATTTAGCACGGCCAATGCGCCCTAACCAGCACGTCTTTCAGAGTGTGGGAGGAAACCCACGCAGACACAGGGAGAATGTGCAGACTCCACACAGACAGTGACCCGAGCCGGGAATCGAACCCGGCAGCAAAATACTTTCTGAAGCACAGTTGCTGTCGGAAATGCAGCGGCTAATTTGTGCACAGCAAGATCCCACAAACAGCAAGGGATTTTGAGGTATTAATATCAGCCAGCCTATTGGGGAGAAGCCCCCATACTCATCTGAGTGATAGTCCCCGGGGACCCTCTACGTTCAGCTGAGAGTGTTCAACATCTCATCTGAGAGAGAGAGAGAGAGAGAGCACCGCTGGCAGTGCAGCACAACCCCAGTCCTGCGCTGGGATGGTCAGCCCTGGAACTTATGCTCAAGTCTCCGGAGTGGGATTTGAACCTGCAACCTTCTGCCTTGGGGGAGGGGGACGGGGGGCGGGGGGGAGGTGGGGGGGGCAGGGGGCGTGGTTGGGGGGGGCAGTGGCGGGGGGGCAGTGGTGGGGGGGCAGCCACAGCTCACATGCAGGCAAAGCGAACACAGAGTGGATGTCTAATGAAGCTCTCTGGGAGATGGGATACCTGCTCCTCCATCAAGGAACCCCTGAACCTGCAGCCTGTAGCCATTTTCTTCTGCGTTAATAGCAGTGGGTGACAGAGCAAACTCCTTGTACTTTGCGTACACAGTCTTGTTCTCAAAGTCTTCCAAGTCAATTCTCAGTTCATATCGCCTCCTGGCTGTTAATGAGTGTATGTTCTCCAGACCTGCAGTGGGGGTAGATAACAGAGAGAGAGTGAGGGAGAGAGTTATTGTTATAAAGTTTATTTAAAGTTTACTTATTTATTAGTCACAAGTAGGCTTACATTAACACTGCAATGATGTTACTGTGAAAATCCCCTAGTCGCCACACTCCAGCGCCTGTTCGGGTACACTGAGGGAGAATTTAACATGGCCAATGCACCCTAACCAGCACGTCTTTGGACATATATGTCTGAGAGAACATGTTTCAGCATCCCTCCCGTCACTATGCGGCAGCTGTTTATTGCAGAGAATGGCACTCTGTGCAAGATGTTAAAAAGCTTTATCATGAAATGTTAAAACTTCAATTTGTGCGAACACTTGAGATAAGAAGCCACTTTGATGTTGTTAATCTTTTACAACAAAATTACTCAGACTGGTTGTCAAAAGCAGTCACTAACTAGCAAGAGATAATGCCATTGGAAGGGAGCACCTCAATTACTCTGGTCATTGAAGGATAAGTTTGGGGTGGCACGGTGGCACAGTGGTTAGCACTGCTGCCTCACAGCGTCGGGGACCCGGGTTCAATTCCCGGCTTGGATCACTGTCTGTGTGGAGTTTGCACATTCTCCCCGTGTCTGCGTGGGTTTCCTCCGGGTGCTCCGGTTTCCTCCCACAGTCCAAAGGTGTGTCGGTTAGGTAGATTGGCCATGCTAAATTGCCCCTTAGTGTCCAAAGATGTGCGGGTCAGGTGGATTGACCATGCTAAATTGCCCCTTAGTATCCAAAGATGTGTGGATTAGATGGATTGGCCATGCTAAATTGCCCCTTAGTGTCCAAAGATGTGCGGGTTAGGTGGATTGGCCATGCTAAATTGCCCCTTAGTGTCCAAAGATGTGCGGGTTAGGTGGATTGGCCATGCTAAATTGCCCCTTCGTGTCCAAAGATGTGCGGGTTAGGTGGATTGGCCATGCTAAATTGCCCCTTAGTCTCAGGAGGATTAGTAGGGTAAAGGCATGGGGTTAAGGGGATAGGGCCTGGGTGGGATTCCATCGGAAGGGAGTACCCCAATTACTCTGGTCATTGAAGGATAAGTTTGGGGCAGCACAGTGGCACATTGATTAGCACTGCTGTCTCACAGCGCCAGGGGCCTGGGTTCAATTCCGGCCTCGGGTCACTGTATATGTTTGGACATATATGTCCAAAAACGGTTGGTGTTGGCTCAATGAGCCAAATGGCCTCCTTCTGCACTGTAGAGATTCTATGATTCTAACCTAGACTATCACTTGTCCTTGCCTCGGTTATTGCGGTAAAATATACTTTGAGATTTATCTTTTTATCCATTCAAGGGATGCAGATATCGCTGTTTAGGCCATTGTTAATTATCCTTGAGAAGCTGCATTTTTGAATTGCTGCAGTCCATGCGGTGTAGGCACATCCTCAGTGCTGTTAGAGAGGGTGTTCTAGGATTTTGATCCGCCGACAGTGAGGGAACGGCCGATACATTTCCAACTCAGGATGGTGAGTGGCTTGGAGGGGATCTTCCAGGTGGTGGCGTTCCCATGTGTCTGCTGCCCTTGTCTTTCTAGATGGCAGTAGTCGTGGGTTTATGAGTCTGTCTAAGAAGTCTTGCTGAGTTCCTGCACTGCATCCTGCAGATGGTACACACAGGTGCTACTGTGCGTCGGCGTGGAGGCAGTGAAGGTTTGTGAAAGGGGTAGCAATCAAGCGGGGCTGCTTTTTCCTGGATGGTGTCAAGTGTTGTTGGAGCTGCCCCCATCCAGGCAAGTGGAGAGTGTTCCATCACACTCCTGACTTGTGCCTTGTAGATGGTGGACAGGTTTTTGGGAGTCAGGAGGTGAGTTACTCGTCGCCTCTGACATTAACATTTATTTTAAAAACTCCAATAGCTCCACAGAGGTTGCAGTGGTCCAAAATCTGAAGGGGTTTTGACAGGGGGAACTGTAAGGTTTATTTATTAGTGTCACAAGTAGGCTTGCATTAACACTGCAATGAAGTTACTGTGAAAATTCCCTAATTGCCACATTCCAGCGCCTGTTCGGGTACACCGAGGGAGAATTTAGCACAACCAATGCACCTAACCAGTGCGTCCTTCGGACTGTGGGAGGAAACCCACGCAGACAATGTGCAGACTCCGCACAGACAGTGACCCAAGCCGGGAATCGAACCCGTGTTGCTGTGATGCAGCAGTGCTAACCACTGTGCCAACGTGCCACCCAATAAGCAGAGGGAAACAGATTTAAGGTAAATGGTAAAAGATTAAGAGAGGGGAGTTTTTTGTCACATCACAAGTTTTGATTTGGAATGCACTGCCTGTAAAGGAAGCAGATTCAATACTAACTTTCAGAAGGGAATTGGAGAAAGAATGCAGAAGGAAGAAGCTGAAAGGTTATGGGGAAGTGAAGGGGAGTGGGGCCAACTGGATAGCTCTTCCAAAGAGCCAGCACAGGTATGGTGATGGGCCAAATGGCCACTTTGCTGCCTGACCCTATGACAATCACTAACCCGGGTTGAGCAGACAACCCTCCACTCTCCACTTACCCAGCCAGTATTCACCATCCGCTGTCCCAAAGCCCTGCTTGTAATCAGCCCATCCTCTGTAGAAGTCAACGGAACCATCCTTCCTTGTCTGAAAGACCTTGGGAAGACAAGATGGCGGAGTCACTGCATTTTTGTCACCCATCCTTCCTATGTAACTTCTCGACAAGGCCGATGAAAAGATTTGAATTTCCGTAACATCTTTCCCAACCCCGGGTCACCCAAAAGCACTTCAAACGCTTTGGGGGTGCAACCACTGTTGTAATATAGGAACTAGAGCAGCCAATTTGTACACAGCAAGATCCCACAAACAGCAATGCGCTTGATCAAGTGGCCCCCAGAAGGTGCCTTCAACAATGGCGAATTCAAAATTGCCCATTTGTGTCCAAAGATGTGCAGGTTATGTGGCTTCGCTCTGATCAATGTGTGGGGTTAGAGGGTACAGCGGCCGAGGTAGAGTGCTCTAAATTCAAAGTCCAAAGAAGTGCAGGTTAGGTGGATTGGCCATGCTAAATTGCCCCTTAGTGTCCAAAGATGTGTGAGTTAGAGGGATTGGCCATGCTAAATTGCCCCTTAGTGTCCAAAGATGTGCAGGTTAGATGGATTGGCCATGTTAAATTGCCTCTTAGTGTCCAAAGATGTGCAGGCTTGGTGGATTAGCCATGTTAAATTGCCTCTTAGTGTCCAAAGATGTGCAGGCTTGGTGGATTGGCCATGTTAAATTGCCCATTAGTGCCCAAAGATGTGTAGGTTAGGTAGATTAGCCATGTTAAATTGCCCCTTAGTGTCCAAAGATGTGCAGGTTAGGTGGATTGGCCATGCTAAATTGCCTCTTAGTGTCCAAAGATGTGCAGGCTTGGTGGATTGGCCATGTTAAATTGCCCATTAGTGCCCAAAGATGTGCAGGTTAGGTGGATTGGCCATGTTAAATTGCCCCTTAGTGTCAGGGGGATCAGCAGGGCAAATACGTGGGGTTACGGGGGATAGGGCCTGGGTGGAATTGTTGTTGGTGCAGGCTGGATGGGCTAAATGGCCTCCTTCTGCACTATAGAGATTCTATGATGATGCATTCGATGAAGAATAAAACACATCAACTTACAGTCCAGCCTCCACCATCATTCTCCATGTCACAGTAAACATTTAGTGGAAGGAAAGGCCTTGAAGGGTAGATCTGGTAAACGCCGCTGGTATTAAATCCTTGGTGATAAATATCCATGCAATCCAATCGAAGGTAATGTGCAGGATGCTTATTCTTCCAGGTTCCTGTGTAGAATCAGAAAGTCAGGAATGTATAGGATTGGCTGCGGATGTGTGTGGAGTTACCATTCCCGTCAGTTTTGATTTCATCTTCCACATCCCCAGCAATGTTGAAGACATCTTCTGGAGACTTGCTTCCCTTTTTCTTTCAACCCCCCCCAAATCTCCATCAAATCCAAGCCCCTCAAGACCTCCGCGCAGTTTCCCCCCTTGGTTGAACAGGCTTGCTCAAACTCCGTATGAAAAACATACCTGTCATCTCGTAAGTGAGCATCACGGTGGCACAGTGGTCAGCACTACTGCCTCACAGCGCCAGGGACCCCGGTTCAATTCCCGGCTTGTCTGTGCGGAGTCTGCACATTCTCCCCGTGTCTGCGTGGGCTTCCTCCGGGTGTTCCGGTTTCCCCACACAGTCCGAAAGACGTGCTGGTTAGGGTGTATTGGCCGTGCTAAATTCTGCCTCAGTGTAACCCGAACAGGCGCCGGGAGTGTGGCGACTAGGGGATTTTCACAGTAACTTCATTGCAGTGTTAATGTAAAGAAATGTAAAAGTTTATTTATTAGTAACAAGTCAGGTTTACATTAAACACTGCAATGAAGTTACTGTGAAATTCCCCTAATCGCCACAGTCCGGCGCCTGTTCGGGTCAATGCACCTTAACCCACACATCTTTCAGAATGTGGGAGGAAACCAGAGCACCCGGAGGAAACCCACGCAGACACGGGGAGGATGTGCAGACTCCATACAGGCAGTGACCCAAGCCAGGAATCGAACCCAGGACCCTGGCGCTGTGAAGCAGCAGTGCTAACCACTGCGCTACCTTGTCGCCCACTTGTGACTAGCAAGCCTACTTGTGACACTAATAAATAAACTTAAACTAATCTCTCTCCATCGCAACGTTCCTTGTCCCGCTGCCCCGTGTTTTGGTCAGATGCTTTTGGTTTTAGTTTGTCCCTCGAGAGCATTCTGAATGGACATTTTCTCTATGCTCTGAATTGCTCCAAACCAAATTAGCCACAAAACAACACCCTCTAACGTGGATACCCCCTCTCTCTTTCTTTCTGGACACTTTCTCAAGGTCCTGAGTTGAGCTACGAACTTCACCTTCTTTCCGTCAGTTAGTTCCACCTCCATAACTGCTCTGTCTCTGCCTCTGCTCCCTAAGGGGCAATTTAACATGGCCAATCCACTGAATGGCAGAGCAAACCCATAGAATCCATACAGTGCAGAAGGAGGCCATCTGTCCCATCAAGTCTGAACTGATTCTCCGAAAAAGAATTCTACCTAGGCCCACCATTCTATCCCCGTAACCCCACACCTTCCCCGTGGCTAATCCACCTAGCCTGCGCATCTTTGGACATTAAGGGCCAATTTAGCATGGCCAATCCCCCTAACCTGCACATCTTTGGATACTGAGGGGCAATTTAGCGTGGCCAATCCACCTAACCTGCACATCATTGGACATTGAGGGGCAATCTAGCATGGCCAATCCCCCTAACCTGCACATCTTTGGATATTGAGGGGCAATTTAGCATGGCCAATCCACCTAACCTGCACATCTTTGGATATTGAGGGGCAATTTAGCGTGGTTAATATGCCTAAGCTTAAATTCTTCTGTCGCTCCATACCTTTCCGCCTCTGTATGGTATTACATAGAAGATACATCACAGAAGAAGGCCCAGCCAATCAATGCTGGTCTTTATGATTCAGCCGGGCCTCTTTCATCACTCAAATCAGTTAACTTATCCCTCAATCTTTTCTCCCTCATGTATTTCCCTTGATGTAAATCTTATCATATTTAACTTAACCACTCCCTGCGGCAGTGAGTTCCACGCTCTCGCCACTCTGTGACTGAACATTGTTCTTCTCAACTCCCTATCGGATTTCTTGGTGACCGTCTTATTTTGATGGCTCTGTTTATCCCTCTGTGTGTTGACACGATTAAACCGCTAATAAAGAACTCAGTCCGGTCACCCCTCAACCTTCTAACAGTAAAGACACTCGGCCTATTCATCTTCTCCCGGCAAGGTCTGGAAATCTTCGATGTCACTTCCAGTGAGGACGGAGAATTTGGCGCTCAGCCAAAACCCCGTTCACTGCAGCGGGACTGGAGAATCCCAGTCGCAGGCAAGGCCCGAGATTTCCAGCCAAGGTATCACCTCCCAGCTCCGAAATTATAAACCATGGGATGAAGTCCAATCTTTGCACATGGTGGCACAGTGGTTGGCACTGCTGCCTCACAGCGCCAGGGACCCGGGTTCAATTCCCGGCTTGGGTCACCGTCTGTGTGGCGTCTGCACGTTCTCCCCCGTGTCTGCGTGGGTTTCCTCCGGGTGCTCCGGTTTCCTCCCACAGTCTGAAAGACGTGCTGGTTAGGGTGCATTGGCCGTGCTAAATTCTCAACGCAACGCAGTTTCCCCCTTGGAATACGCCATACAAAAAACATACCTGTCATCTAGTCGGTGAGCATCATGGTGGCACAGTGGTTAGCAATCCTGCCTCATAGCGCCAGGGACCCGGGTTCAATTCCCAGCTTGGGTCACTGTCTGTGCAGAGAGTGCACGTTCTCCCCGTGTCTGCATGGGTTTCCTCCGGGTGCTCCGGTTTCCTCCCACAGTCCGAAAGATGTGCTGGTTAGGGTGCATTGACCGTGCTAAATTCTCCCTCAGTGTACCCGAACAGGCGCCGGAGTGTGGCGATTAGGGGATTTTCACAGTAACTTCATCGCAGTGTTAACGTAAGCCTAAGTGTGACACTAATAAATAAACTGAACTCCTCGACCAGAATGTTCCCGTCCCGCTCGCCACGGGAATCGTAGCGGTTGGGGGGGTGGACTATGCAAAGGTCCATTGACCTTGGGCAGGATTTTCTGGTTTTGGGGCGAGCGCAGCTGGAAAATCCCACCCCTAATCTTTTCCAGATTCTGCTTTCCATCCCGCATGAACATCCTGCGGAATTCTGCCATGGTGGAGGTCCCACGTCATCCCCTTAAATCCACGGAATTGCAACAGCTCAGGGCCCAATGATGCCATTCTGACTCTCACACTTAAATCACATCACGCATCACAGAGCCGAGGATTAAGGAGCATAACGCAGTGTTTTTCAAATGCTTGTTTCTTCTGGAAGAAACACGCTCGGAGCTTACCTGAGGGTTCGGAGTCAAACGTCGAGTGTTGAGGATGGGGTTTCAGTACAGACCAGTTCCATTCACCACCAGGAACTGCTGAGACTTGCTGGAAGAGCCAAGCAGACAGCCAGAGCCCAAGGGAGAACTGTAACACAGTATGGCATGTTTTAAACTCTGCATCCAACCACTTGATTTGATTTGATTTTGATTTATCATTGTCACATGTGTTGGGATACAGTGAAAAGTATTGTTTCTTGCACGCTATACAGACAAAACATACTGTTCATAGATTACATAGGGGAGAAGGAAACGAGAGAGTGCAGAATGTAGTGTTACAGTCATAGCTTGGGTGTAGAGAAAGATCAGCTTAATGTATGGTAGATTCATTCAAAGATCTGTTGGCAACAGGGAAGAAGTTGTTCTTGAGTCGGTTAGTATGTGATCTCGGACTTTTGTATCTTTTTCCCTGACGGAAGAAGGTGGAAGAGAGAATGTCCGGGGTGCGTGGGGTCCTTAATTATGCTGGCTGCTTTTCCGAGGCAGCGGGAAGTGTAGACAGAGTCAATGGATGGGAGGCTGGTTTGCGTGATGGATTGGGCTACATTCACGACCCTTTGTCGTTTCTTGCGGTCTTGGGCAGAGCAGGAGCCAGACCAAGCTGTGATACAACCGGAAAGGATGCTTTCTATGGTGCATCTGTAAACATTGGTGAGAGTCATTGCTGACATGCCAAATTTCCTTAGCCTCCTGAGAAAGTTGGTGGGCTTTCTTAACTATAGCATCGGCGTGGAGATCCTCAGCACTGGGAATTTATCCCACTCCCTTTTTGAACAAGCAAGCAAAGAGGCTAATGGATGTTTCCCCTCACAGTCTACCTACCATCTCACCAATAAAAAGGGGGGTAAAGATTGAGGTGGGTGGGGAGGGGGGAGAATGCTGAGGGGTGAAGGGAAGATGAGGTAAGGGTTGTGGAATTCTGCATCACCGACCATTGTGCCGCTTTGCCAACCCCATCCCCACCCGGCAGGCTATTTTCCTGGAGTGGCTGTTGGTAGGGTTACCCCTCGACAAACAGAGTGGCCAATGAAGCCCATTCCCACCTATTTGACTCACAACTGCACCCCCCCCTCCTCCCGCACACTCCTACCCCGTTGAGGCACTGGAGACCGGTGGCGGAACCCGGGGAAGGGGAGGGTGGTTCAGTCTTCCAGGCAAACTTCATGACCCTGCCTGGGCTATAGCTCCCACCACAGGCTGCCCTGAGATGGCTGTCCCCCTACCTACCACCCTCACCTTGTACCCAGCTAATGTTCAAGTTTAAAAAGGAAGATAAAGGCTGACTAATCTTGGGGTGGGGGGTGGGGGGGGGGAGGGCACTGTCTCTCTCACACACCTACCTGAAGAGCGAGTCTGAATCTTCTTCAGTCCTGGAGGAGTTCCAATTAGAACATAGAACATTACAGTGCAGTACAGGCCCTTCGGCCCTCGATGTTGCGCCGACCAGTGAAACCAATCTAAAGCCCATCTAACCTACACTATTCCAATATTATCCATATGTTTATCCAATAACCATTTGAATGCTCTTGTACCTCCATTTACATGACCCCCAACTGACCATCCTTAATTGCATGGTGAACCCACCTTCTGACCACTACTTGGTCAATTTGGACAAATCACTGTTGGGCAATCAAACCCTCTGTCCCTCCCCTTTCCACCCCCTCAGGTGTGTGGGCGGCTCCTGTGGCCTAGTGGTGTAGGTCACTGAACTGGTGATCCCCACAAAAATTCTGGAGCTAATGCTGTGGGTTCCAGTTTCGAATTCCACCACGGCAGACGGTGAAATTTGAATTCTAAACTAAACCGCAGAGTGTGGGCTTCTGACCCCAGTTTGATCCTAGATGTCGTGATCCCAATGCTGGTGGGAATAATCCAACCCTATGAGGTCAGCACTGCTGTCTCACAGCACCAGGGACCCAGGTTCAATCCAGCCTCGGGTCACTGTCTGTGTGGAGTCTGCACATTCGCCTCATGGGTTTCCTCCGGGTGCTCCGGTTTCCTCCCACAGTCTGAAAGATGTGTTGGTTAGGTGGATTGGCCGTGCTAAATTGCCCCTTAGTGTCCAATGATGTGCAGGTTAGGTGGATTGGCCGTGCTAAATTGCCCCTTAGTGTCCAATGATGTGCAGGTTAGGTGGATTGGCCGTGCTAAATTGCCCCTTAGTGTCCAATGATGTGCAGGTTAGGTGGATTGGCCGTGCTAAATTGCCCCTTAGTGTCCAATGATGTGCAGGTTAGGTGGATTGGCCGTGCTAAATTGCCCCTTAGTGTCCAATGATGTGCAGGTTAGGTGGATTGGCCGTGCTAAATTGCCCCTTAGTGTCCAATGATGTGCAGGTTAGATGGATTGGCCATGCTAAATTGACCCTTAGTGTCCAAAGAAGTTCAGGTTAGGTGGATTGGTAATGCTAAATTGACCCTTAGTGTCCAAAGATGTGTAGGTTACGTGGACTGGCCATGCTAAATTGCCCCTTAGTGTCCAAAGATGTTCAGGTTAGGTAGATTGGACATGCTAAATTTCCCCTCAGTGTCCAAAGATGTGTAGGTTAGGTGGACTGGCCATGCTAAATTGCACATTAGTGTCCAAAGATGTTCAGGTTAGGTAGATTGGACATGCTAAATTGCCCCTCAGTGCCCAAAGATGTGTAGGTTAGGTGAATTGGTCATGCTAAATTGCCCCTTAGTGTCCAAAGATATGCAGGTTAGATAGATTGGCCATGCTAAATTGTTCTTTCATGTCTATAGATGTGCAAGTTAGATGGATTGGCCATGCTAAATTGACCCTTAGAATCAGGGGTATTAGCAGGGAGAGGTAATGGTGATAGGGCCTGAGTGGGATAATGGTCGGTGCAGACTCAATGGGCCAAATGGTCTCCTTCTGCACTGTCGGGATTCTATGATTCTATGAGGTCTAACCATACAGTTGTTTCCTCGGAACCTCACCCAATGCCTCAGCAATCATCCACACTCACCGTCTGCCTTACAATCCAGGAGGAAGCTGGCAATGAGGTATGTTCGGCCAGACTGCGTTTTGTAAAACGAGGATTGTGTTTGGAGCCCTTGCATCTTCCGCCAAAAATAAAAACCATCAAAGGAAGTGAAAACAAAACAAAATCCTGAACTGGGGAAAGGCACCACGATAATTTATGGCCTTCTTGACCAGGTGACTAAAATAGCTGAACTTACGCCAAGGGCTTGAAGCATTAAACTGTGAGAAGAGGCTGCATAAAGTACAGCCGCATTTCTTTGAACTTACCGCATATCACAGCACATAACGCAAACTCTGTGGCTTCAACCAACCTGTTCAATACCAGGGATCCTTACACCGAGTCTAAAATGTAACATCCAGTCTTGGTGCTGGTAAACTAGCAGAAAACTAGCGTTGCTGGTACAGCGGATAATAAAGGAAGTGAATGGATTGTTGGCATTTATAGCTAAAGGAATAGAATATAAAGGTAAGGAAGTATTGTCGCAAATATACACGGCATTGGTGAGGCCGCACCTGGAGTATTTGGCCTCCTTATTTGAGGAAAGATGCAGTGGCATTGGAGGCAGTTCAGAGGAGGTTCACTAGATTGATTCCAGAGATGAGGGGTTTGTCGTATGAAGAGAGATTGAACAGTTTAGGCCGACACTCTCTGGAATTTAGAAGAATGAGGGGAGATCAAATTGAGGTATACAAGATGATAAAAGGTATGGATAAAGTAGACGTGGAGCGGATGCTTCCTCCTGTGGGACATTCTAGGACGAGGGGTCATAGGCTTAGGATAAGGGGCAGCAAATTTAAAACAGAGTTGAGGAGAAACTACTTCTCCCGAAGAGTTGTGAATCTGTGGAATTCGCTACCCCAAAGTGCGGTGGATGCTGGGGCAGTGAGTAAATTTAAGGAGGAGTTACACAGATTTTTAATTGGGAATGGGTTGAAGGGTTATGGGGAGAAGGCAGGAAAATGGGGATGAGGAGCATATCAGCCATGATCGAATGGCGGAGCAGACTCGATGGGCTGACTGGCCTAATTCTGCTCCCATATCTTATGAACTTATGAACCCATTTCTGTTTGCCGGTGGCCACATGTGGTCTACTTTGTTTGAGCGTGCCTTAAACTCCTGTGCATCTCCTAGGCAACACAGCTCATGTCTCCTGCTCCACCCCATGTGCCAACTTAGAAGGCGAGGATAGTCCTAAATGTGTATTCCTGAAATGGAAAGGTGAGGCTTACTCCTAATGTGAGAGTAGCTCTACACATGTATTTATCAGCTGGAAAAGGGTGAAGTGGCAGGGTGGTCATCTTTACATCCACCGTAGCCCTAAACACTGGTGCCAAGAGGGAGATAGTCATCGATTTCAGGAAGCGTTAGTGGAGGACATGCCCCTGTCTACATCAACGGGGATGAAGTGGAAATGGTCGAGAGTGGAAAGCATCCTTTCTGGTTGTATCACAGCTTGGTATGGCTCCTGCTCTGACCAAGACTGCAAGAAACTACAAAGGGTTCATAGAATCATAGAATCTCCAGTGCAGAAGGAGGCCATTTGGCCCATCCAGCCTGCACCGACAACAATCCCACCCTGGTCCTATCCCCGTAACACCACATATTTACCCTCCTAGTCCCTCTGACACTAAGGGGCAATTTATCATGGCCAACTAACCCGCACATCTTTGGATTGTGGGACGAAACCAGAGCACCCGGAGGAAACCCACGCAGACACGGGGAGAATGTGTAGACTCTGCACAGACAGTGACCTCAGGCCAGAATTCCCGGCTTGGGTCACTGTCTGTGTGGAGTCTGCACGTTCTCCCCGTGTCTGCGTGAGTTTCCTCCGGGTGCTCCGGTTTCCTCCCACAGTCCACAGATGTGCAGGTTAGGGTGCATTGGCCACGCTAAATTGCTCCTTAGTGTCACACGATCCATAGGTTAGAGGGATTAGCGGGATAAATATGTGGGATTACGGGGATAGGGCCTGGGTGGGATTGTTGTTGGTGCAGGCTCGATGGGCCGAATGGCCTCCTTCTGCACCGCAGGGATGCTATGGGTGGGATTTTACGGCCTCGCTCGTCCCAAAACCGTAAATTCCCGCTCGAGGTCAAAGGACCTTTCTGGTGTCCGTCCCTCGCCCACTTTGATTCCCGTGGCAGGCAGGGCGGTAAATCTCTAGCCTATTAACAGCCTGAACAAAAGGGATCCCCAAATCAGTAATCCCTCCATCGCTGACACACAGTGGCAGCAGTGAGTGCCATCTACAAGATGCACCGCAGGTGCTCACCGAGGCTCCTTCGACATCATCGTCCTGTGGCCAAACGGGCCATCTAAAATGGCGATTTGCAAAGCACTCTGGGACAATTGGTCCAGAACTAAAATGGCAGGCCGCAGCCTAAAAGACAGAGACAAACAGGCCGCAACCCGGACGTGTGAATCCACAGGATATGGGTCATCTCCAGGATCAAAGAGACTTTCTGGTCACACTGGGTTGTTTACCAGACATAAGGGCACCCTGACCCCTTATTTGGGAGGGAGGTGTGAACCCTATGGACCTCCAGCACCTGCACACATGGCCGTTGGGGACACACCCAGAGATTGGTGTGGCAGCACCCGATTGGACTTTATCGATCAGGGTGATCAAGTCCTGATCGATTGATTGGCAATGGCCAAAAGGGGCGCGAAACCCAACGGGGTATAAAGGGTGCTGCACAACCAAGAATCGCTCTCTCTCTGACCCCACGGACGAGCTACAACACCGGTGACCGTCGCCAGCGACGACCAGCATGAGGAGAGCCACCACACCTGAGAAGGAAAGAAGTCCAGAGCCAGAGTGCCAGACCAGACCAAAGGACCAGACTAGGCAGAGGACGACCGAGACCAGCGCACAGATAAAGGCCAATATCTGCCCGGGTACTTGCCAGTCACGCAAGGTTAAGTCAAGATCTAGTGTTGGACTTGAACTCTCGTATTTTCCTGTAAGATAACTTATCGTTGGTTGGGTGGGTGATTATTGATTGTGTGGGTTTAAATAAATATTGGTTGTACTAATAAGACGTCTACTCGTAGTTATTTGTCCACCGTATAAGGGTTAAAACAGACTGTGCGGCAGATAAGAGGCAACAATTGGCAACTCCGCCAGGACGTCGACAAGAAGTAACTTTGTTGCTCCGATATCGAACCCCGCAGAATTTATATTGGACGATTATTTAAAATTCAGAGCCGACAGGTGTAAACTCCTTATTGGACAAATAACTGCTTTCGGGAAATTGTGTATTGTGCATGCATTGTTACTAATAAGGAGGATAAGGTAAACTCTGTAGGTTTGTATTAGAATCCGGAGGGATTAGGACCGGAACATAGCCCAAAGCCGTACCCGCAGTCCGATCAACTCCCTACCCCTTGTTAAACATAGAATGGCAGGAAACAGTATAGAGACAGAGAAGTATCCCACTTGGGAAACAAGAATCAGGGAATATATGAAGAAGAAAACGTGGCCCCTATGGGCAGAATCTTGTGCCAATACTGAGACGGGACCGGGATCCCTAGGGCAGAAGTATTGGGATGATCTAAGGAAAGTTCAGGGAAAACGGGCAGACAAACGGGAGAAAGAAATTGCCATTGTGAGCTGCTTGGAACAGAATAAGAATTAAGAGGAGTTAGAGAATGCAGATTGGGGAGAGATAAAGGAAAATGTTTGTTGAAATTGAGTAAAGTTATTGTGATTATTAGTTTAGAAGAGTTACAGAGTGAGAAGTCAGAGAAAATGAAGTTAAAAGATGAGTTAGAAATTATGAGAGAGTTAGTTGAGAAGTTAAGAGAAGAAAATAAGTAATTTTGTGGAAAAGTAGATCAGCAGGAACAAAACAATGAGGCAAATATATTGTCTATGAGTCAGTTTAAAGTATCTCAAGTTAGTGAAAAGAATCAAAGTTCTGATTACTCCAAGTTCTAGCAGGAGATTAATCAATCAAAATCTCAGTTGCCAATGCAGATAGGGATGTTGTCTATATTTGGGACAGTTGAGTCTGAGGGAGATGGTGTTTATGGATTGGGTTGTGGATTGTATCTGGAAAAGAATGCCCATTTTGCACGTGGCATTGACTGGAGACCCCCACCTCCTTTTCCGGAGGCACCTGATCCCACAGTAAGTTTAGAATTTGCCCCTGGTCTGATGAATTCTGTGACTATTAGTTGCAAAGAGGGCATGGAATAACCAGAAGATGTTGTTGATCGAGAAGGAATGAATGTTTTAATGAATCTCAGCACTGTATATAGTTCTGAATGCAGACTTAACCATCTCCATCAATGGATAGTCTTGCGTTATTAGAAAATGTTATGCCCATGAACCCCATTAAAACAAACCATGTGGGGTAAGGAGCTTACACCCTCACTAACATCACAAAGAACCCCAAGTGGTCCTTTGTTTTTTTTAAAAGGAGGGAGTGTGCAGTGTGTGTTACAGAATTTTGAGAGAAAGGAACTATGTTCTCTCAACTTACTAGGGAAATATTATAAATTAATTGGCAAGATGGAAAATTGATTCGAGAAAATCTAAGGTTGAGCTAATAATTTGAGTAGTTTTTGTATTTCAGTGTGTTTGTGTGGTCTGGTTGCTTGTCGAATGTAGGTGGTTGTTGTTGCATTAGATTGAGAGCAGGAGTTGTTAAAGCCTGTTTGTTCTTGTGGAGTATTTATTGCGGGCAATGAATGCAATGCTTTACACTTTGGTTTAACTTCAAAGGGGCTGAGGAAGTGTTAAAACTGTTAAAATTTAAGTGTAAGATTTCTTGAATTTACTTCTGTTTTTGAGTTTAATTACAGTTTGGAAGAAAGAAGAATGAAGGCGACTCTCTTGATCAATTTTCTGTATTTTCTTTAAATGTTTTATTTTCATCCCAGTTTAAAATGTTAAGTTTGAATGAAAGAGGAAGTGCTGTGGAATGAATGTTGGAAGCTTCCATGTGTGTCTGTGTGGTTTAACAAAATGGTTGCGTGGATGTTTTTGTTGTTGCTTGCTTTAATGTTCTTCCCCTAATTGTGATTTGACAACAGTGGGTTTGATACAGAGTTTAAATAACAATTGGAAATTGGATTGGATTAAATTGAAATAAATTTTTGGAATCCCTTAACCTTTTAAGTATAACCAATGGCCATGATTGTGCTTAAGAGGTATAGAATATAAATACATAAATAATATATATATGTGTGGGACGTTACTTTGAACACAATTTTTGGAAAGCAAATTGAAATTTCAAAATCAAAGTACATAAATTGGAGTTTGAAATAACCAAGTTGAATTTTGAATAATCCTGGGTTCAAATTTTGTTAAGAAAGGATTTAAACCTTGGAGGGAACCATGTGCTCTTCCCTTTGTCTTGAAGAAATCGTGACATCATCACATTGGAATGTGTTTTATTTCTTGTGGGTTTTTTTTAACTGGCAGAGATTTCACCATCTTCTGTTCCTAATTTGGCAATTAAAAAATTATATACATTGGAGGTTGTAAATTTTATTCTTGTTTTTGTTTTTAATTTGACAGATTTTGAGACCAAATTAATTCATTTGGCTCCGAGCCCAGTGTATTTTTTGTGTTTTGTTTTCAATAGATGGCTCGTATGTGAAGTTGTACGAACTAAGGAATAACATGATGGGAAAATTGGTCAACTATTTGGTGCAATATAAGAACGGCTGACCAAAGCTATTTCAAAATGCCAGACCCCTGTAGGATTTAATAAGGCTGACTCCGCATAACTTAAGACATGAATAAGACCAGAGAAGGTCAAGCTATGCGTGACCTCGGGAAGGCCTGATAAGATTGACTCCTCATAAACCTAGGGCTGTATGAATAAGACAAGATAAGGTCAGGGATGAAGGAGTCACAGACCTTCTTCTGTTACATCAAAGGGCAAGATAAGGGTATGAATGTTGAGACAAAGGGTTCTAGGAGGTCAGCAAGTTGTGCCATGATTAATGATATTGCTTATGATTGTATTACTCATCGAATTCCTGAATAAGCTCTGGTCACGCAAACTGATAATGATTATGTATAAATACTGAACGGTTTCTTTCTGTAAGCGCGGACTTGAGGAGGAATTAGCAAGATGTACCAACTGCTCTCTGAACTCAAGTTTTCAGCCAAAACTGCATGCAGTCTTTCGTAAATAAATACTAGTTGTTTTGTTGGAACGAACTTTGTTGAGTTTTTCTATCACAGTCAAGAAGCAGGAAAGTTTCCACTTCAACACATGAATAACAAGTCCAGCAGCTTCAAGACTCCAAAATTGGAGTTTCACAACCTAGTGATAATTGAGACTTGAAGAGTTTGGCTCATTCAGATTTTCTCACTGTTAACTTTCAAATTAAAGTGATTGGTTATGCTTAAGGTACAGTTACAGTTTCTGACATTTAATTGATAGAATAAATTGAGCGCACAAAATAACCAACTTATAAATGGGAAGTTGCCTAAATTCTAAAGAGGTAAATAAGTTTAATTTTGACAAATAAAGGGTAATGGAGAGAGAGTCTGTATGGGTTTTGTGTTTCAAAGAGGGATGCATTGAAACATATTCTCAGTTTATGATAAGAACATAAGAAATAGGAGCAGGAGTAGGCCATCTAGCCCCTCGAGCCTGCCCCGCCATTCAATAAGATCATGGCTGATCTGAAGTGAATCAGTTCCACTTACCCGCCTGATCCCTATAACCCCTAATTCCCTTACCGGTCAGGAATCCATCTATCCGTGATTTAAGCATATTCAACGAGGTAGCCTCCACCACCTCAGTGGGCAGAGAATTCCAGAGATTCACCACCCTCTGAGAGGAGAAGTTCCTCCTCAACTCTGTCCTAAACTGATGTAACTGATGTAACCATTTGAATGTGAGATAATTTTACAAAGTAATATCTGTTTGTTTTGTGACTTTCCTATACTGCGTAAATGTTATCTGTGGTAATCCTCATGTTCACATGTAAAGTTTGTTCGGTTCAATGTATGTAAATGCTAATAAGTTGGGAGTTAATTTTTCTGAAAAGGTAAGGGCTCTGGAGAGTGTAAATGACTTTACAACAGATGACAGGATTTTTCCTAGGACTTAGTTATTTGGGGTTACAGGAGTTAAAATGCTTAAAAGAGGGACAAACAAACCATTTGTGCAAATCATGTTATTCATAAATACAATTGGTAAAGTAGACAGAATGATGGAGGAGTTTCCTCTATAATTTGTTAAACTGGTAGAAAATCAGTTGAATTACTTCTAACTTGTACTTTGGTTACATTGTGCTAATTGGGTAAAAGAACAGGGCATGTGTATACTAGAAGGAGATAGATATTGAGCTGTGACTGTGGAAGTTTAAATCTAAAATGGTAACCGTGACAAAAAGTGTTTATTATGCAAATTTGGATCTTTTTTAAATAACAAAAACTTTGGAGAGTTAAAGCTACCTCTTCAGCACTTTTGGTGCATGACCCTCCAAAATCCAAATTTAAATGCTGTTTCTCTTTTGCATCTGTGTCAATGATTTAATATTGTCCTGTGCATAACTCTGAACCTAAAATGGTGTTTAGAATATGTGATTGTTTGTATTTGTGGGTAATTAACTTATTGTAATAATGGTGTTTAGAATATGTGGTTGTTTGTATTTGTAGAGTGTTGTTGTCTGTAGCTTCTGGAATATGTTGTAGGGATGTATTATTACTGTGCGTGCCAATACCTGGGCCTTACTTGACTGTTGAGTGACTGGGGAATTCCTGACAGATATTGATCCTGAGTTTGTGATCCCTCACGCTTCGCGTTCAGGATCAAAGGGGGGACTGTGGCCAAACGGGCCATCTAAAATGGCGATTTGTAAAGCACTCTGGGACAATTGGGCAAGAACCAAAATGCCAGGCAGCAGTTTGAAAGACCGAGACAAATAGGCTGCAACCCTGAAGTATGAATCCATAGGATATTGGTCATCTCCAGGATCAAAGAGACTTTCTGGTCACGCTGGGTTGTTTACCAGACATAAGGGCACCGTGACCCCTTATTTGGGAGGGAGGTATGTGACCTATGTGCCTCCAGCACCTGCAGACATGGCCGTTGGGGAGACACCCAGAGATTGGTGTGGCAGCACCCGATTGGACTTTATCGATCGGGGTGATCAAGTCCTGATCGATTGATTGGCAATGGCCAAAAGGGGCACGAAACCAAACGGGGTATAAAGGGTGCTGCGCAACCATAGAACATAGAACATAGAACAGTACAGCACAGAACAGGCCCTTCGGCCCACGATGTTGTGCCGAGCTTTATCTGAAACCAAGATCAAGCTATCCCACTCCCTATCATCCTGGTGTGCTCCATGTGCCTATCCAATAACCGCTTAAATGTTCCTAAAGTGTCTGACTCCACTATCAGGCAGTCCATTCCACACCCCAACCACTCTCTGCGTAAAGAACCTACCTCTGATATCCTTCCTGTATCTCCCACCACGAACCCTATAGTTATGCCCCCTTGTAATAGCTCCATCCACCCGAGGAAATAGTCTTTGAACGTTCACTCTATCTATCCCCTTCATCATTTTATAAATCTCTATTAAGTCTCCCCTCAGCCTCCTCCGCTCCAGAGAGAACAGCCCTAGCTCCCTCAACCTTTCCTCATAAGACCTACCCTCCAAACCAGGCAGCATCCTGGTAAATCTCCTCTGCACTCCTTCCAGCGCTTCCACATCCTTCTTATAGTGAGGTGACCAGAACTGCACACAATATTCCAAATGTGGTCTCACCAAGGTCCTGTACAGTTGCAGCATAACCCCACGGCTCTTAAACTCCAACCACCTGTTAATAAAAGCTAACACACTATAGGCCTTCTTCACAGCTCTATCCACTTGAGTGGCAACCTTTAGAGATCTGTGGATATGAACCCCAAGATCTCTCTGTTCCTCCACAGTCTTCAGAACCCTACTTTTGACCCTGTAATCCACATTTAAATTAGTCCTACCAAAATGAATCACCTCACATTTATCAGGGTTAAACTCCATTTGCCATTTTTCAGCCAGCTTTGCATCCTATCTATGTCTCTTTGCAGCCTACAACAGCCCTCCACCTCATCCACTACTCCACCAATCTTGGTGTCATCAGCAAATTTACTGATCCACCCTTCAGCCCCCTCCTCTAAGTCATTCATAAAAATCACAAAGAGCAGAGGACCAAGCACTGATCCCTGCGGCACTCCGCTAGCAACCTGCCTCCAATCCAAAAATTTTCCATCCACCACCACCCTCTGTCTTCGATCAGACAGCCAGTTACCTATCCAATCAGCCAAATTTCCCTCTATCCCACACCTCCTCACTTTCATCATAAGCCGACCATGGGGGACCTGAGCAAACGCCTTACTAAAATCCATGTATATGACATCAACTGCCCTACCTTCATCAACACACCTAGTTACCTCCTCAAAAAATTCTATCAAATTTGTGAGGCACGACTTGCCCTTCACGAATCCGTGCTGACTATCCCGGATTAATCCGCATCTTTCTAAATGGTCGTAAATCCCATCTCTAAGGACCTTTTCCATCAATTTACCAACCACCGAAGTAAGACTAACCGGTCTATAATTACCAGGGTCATTTCTATTCCCTTTCTTAAACAGAGGAACAACATTTGCCATTCTCCAGTCCTCTGGCACCATCCCCGTGGACAGCGAGGACCCAAAGATCAAAGCCAAAGGCTCTGCAGTGTGCAAAGGCAAGGCCTTGCCTCCCAAAGAATCCTAGGATACATTTCATCAGGCCCAGGGGACTTATCGACCTTCAGTTTATACAAAACTGCCAGGACATCCTCCCTCCGAACATCTATTTCCTCCAGCCTATTAGCCTGTAACACCTTCTCTTCCTCAAAAACATGGCCCCTCTCCTTGGTGAACACTGAAGAAAAGTATTCATTCATCACCTCGCCTATCTCTATTGACTCCATACACAAGTTCCCACTACTGTCCTTGACCGGCCCTAACCTCACCCTGGTCATTCTTTTATTCCTCACATAAGAGTAAAAAGCCTTGGGGTTTTCCTTGATCCGACCCGCCAAGGACTTCTCATGTCCCCTCCTAGCTCTCCTAAGCCCCTTTTTCAGCTCATTCCTTGCTAACTTGTAACCCTCAATCGAGCCATCTGAACCTTGTTTCCTCATCCCTACATAAGCTTCCCTCTTCCTTTTCACAAGACATTCCACCTCTTTCGTGACCAAGAATCTCTCTCTCTCTCTGACCCCACGAACGGCTACAACACCGGTGACCGTCGCCAGCGACGACCAGCATGAGGAGAGCCACCACACCCGAGAAGGAAGGAAGACCAGAGCCAGAGTGTCAGACCAGACCAAAGGGCCAGACTACACAGAGGACGACCGAGACCAGCGCACAGATAAAGGCCAATATCTGCTTGGGTACTTGCCAGTCACGCAAAGTTAAGTCAAGATCTCTATTGGACTTGAACTCTCGTATTTTCTGTAAGAGAACTTATCGTTGGTTGGGTGGGTGATTATTGATTGTGTGGGTTTAAATAAATATTGGTTGTACTAATAAGACGTCTACTCGTAGTTATTTGTCCATCGTATAAGGGTTAAAACAGACTGTGCAGCAGGTAAGAGGCAACAGTCCCAACCGTGACCTCTACCACTCTGAAGGACAACTTATTTTAAAAATTCGTTCGTGGGACATTAGTAAAGGCAGCAGAGGCAGAGATGCCAATCCCTGCCAGCTTCACGGAATATTCTGACTGTCACTGCCCCTTCGCTGGGTGAAAATTCTAGAGCTTCCTCCCTAAGCGCACCTTGGGTGTGCCGACACCACATCAACTGCAGCGGAGACTCACCATCAACTTTCTTTGGAGGGCAATACAAATGTTTGACTCTTGCCCCTGCAGCGACTACATACAAACACACACTTTTTTTGTACTGTTTGTAGCTCTTACCTGTATCGGCATCGCGACACGCCAGACGGGCAAGGATGAATGAGTTTGAGTAGCGTTTAGATGTAGGACGGGAAGAAAATGCCCCGATCAGTGACTCATCACTCAATTAAACAACAGGTTTTAATCACTGCCAATACCTTGCCCTTGGCATTTTGCAAGTTCCTTCAGGAACATTTCATGAACGTCATCTGTTCTGACGTGGTTACAAACAGAGTTAACTCTTGACGCTCTATACGTCGAGGAAAATGGCAGGCTTTACAGCACATTTGGCCACCGGCTTATGGAATGAATGCACTGCCACAGCTCTCTCTGAACTGGCAGATTGCCTGACTGCACAGCCCTGGACAACACAACACCAAGAAAGGACGGCGTAAAAATTGGAACGTAGGAATTCGGAGCAGAAGTAGGCCATTCAGCCCTTCGAGCCTGCTCCGCCATTCAATCAGATCATGGCTGATCTCTCCCTGGTCTCAAATCCACCTCCCCACCTCTTTCCATATCCCCTTGAGCCATTTTATTAATCAGAAATCTATCTATTTCCTTCTTAAACCCATTCAATGATTCAGACTCCCACTGGGGCAGAGAGTTCCACAAACTCACCACCCTCTGTGCGAAGTAGTAGTCGGTTACATGGGTACGATGGGTATAGAGGGACATGGGCCAAACGCGGGCAATTGGGACTAGCTTAGTGGTTAAAAAAAGGGCAGCATGGACAAGTTGGGACGAAGGGGCCTGTTTCCATGCTGCAAACCTCTATAGCTCTAAGTACAGGTGGCACAGTGGTTAGCACTGCTGCCTCACAACAGTTGATTCCGGGTTCTGGGTTCGATTCTGGGAGTCTGCACATTCTTCTTGTGTTTCCGGTTTCCTCCCACACTCCAAAGGGTTAGGTGGATTGTTAAATTGCCCTTAGTCTGACCTCTTGTTCTAGATTGCCCCATAAGAGGAAACATTTGGTCGACATTTACTTCATCAATCCCTTTTAGAATTTTACATACCTCGATCAGATCCCCTTTCGTCCCTCTGAACTCCAGCGAGCACAAGCGCAAACTGTTTAATCTCTCCTCATACGTTAACCCTTTCATCCCTGGGCTACTTTCAAAATGACCAAGCTTTGGCGTGAGTGCTAAATATACACGCATCGATACGAGGAACTTGCCCTCACTACGACCCCATCGACACAATTCTTTTTGAAATGTTTGCGAGCGGCTCTCGAAAACAGCTACCCCAGAGCTGTCCGGATCGAGCCTGTCGAGTGGTCTATAGCTTGGGGAGGGGAACATGTCCACCGTCCCAATTATGATGCGATTAGGCAAGAATTAGGGGGCATAAGTTGGGAACAGAAACTGTCAGGGAAAGGAACTAATGAAAAGTGGAACTTTTTCAAGGAACAAATACTGGGTGTCCTTGATAGGTATGTCCCTGTCAGGCAGGGAGGAAATGGCCGAGTGAGGGAACCATGGTTCACAAAAGAGGTGGAATGTCTTGTGAAAAGGAAGAGGGAAGCTTATGTAGGGATGAGGAAACAAGGTTCAGATGGCTCGATTGAGGGTTACAAGTTAGCAAGGAATGAGCTGAAAAAGGGGCTTAGGAGAGCTAGGAGGGGACATGAGAAGTCCTTGGCGGGTCGGATCAAGGAAAACCCCAAGGCTTTTTACTCTTATGTGAGGAATAAAAGAATGACCAGGGTGAGGTTAGGGCCGGTCAAGGACAGTAGTGGGAACTTGTGTATGGAGTCAGTAGAGATAGGCGAGGTGATGAATGAATACTTTTCTTCAGTGTTCACCAAGGAGAGGGGCCATGTTTTTGAGGAAGAGAAGGTGTTACAGGCTAATAGGCTGGAGGAAATAGATGTTCGGAGGGAGGATGTCTTGGCAGTTTTGAATAAACTGAAGGTCGATAAGTCCCCTGGGCCTGATGAAATGTATCCTAGGATTCTGTGGGAGGCAAGGGATGAGATTGCAGAGCCTTTGGCGTTGATCTTTGGGTCCTCGCTGTCCACGGGGATGGTGCCAGAGGACTGGAGAATGGCGAATGTTGTTCCTCTGTTTAAGAAAGGGAATAGAAATGACCCTGGTAATTATAGACCGGTTAGTCTTACTTCGGTGGTTGGTAAATTGATGGAAAGGGTCCTTAGGGATGGGATTTACGACCATTTAGAAAGATGCGGATTAATCCGAGATAGTCAGCACGGATTCGTGAAGGGCAAGTCGTGCCTCACAAATTTGATAGAATTTTTTGAGGAGGTAACTAAGTGTGTTGATGAAGGTAGGGCAGTTGATGTCATATACATGGATTTTAGTAAGGCGTTTGATAAGGTCCCCCATGGTCGGCTTATGATGAAAGTGAGGAGGTGTGGGATAGAGGGAAAGTTGGCCGATTGGATAGGTAACTGGCTATCTGACCGAAGACAGAGGGTGGTGGTCGATGGAAAATTTTTGGATTGGAGGCAGGTTGCTAGCGGAGTGCCGCAGGGATCAGTGCTTGGTCCTCTGCTCTTTGTGATTTTTATGAATGACTTAGAGGAGGGGGCTGAAGGGTGGATCAGTAAATTTGCTGATGACACCAAGATTGGTGGAGTAGTGGATGAGGTGGAGGGCTGTTGTAGGCTGCAAAGAGACATAGATAGGATGCAAAGCTGGGCTGAAAAATGGCAAATGGAGTTTAACCCTGATAAATGTGAGGTGATTCATTTTGGTAGGACAAATTTAAATGTGGATTACAGGGTCAAAGGTAGGGTTGTGAAGACTGTGGAGGAACAGAGAGATCTTGGGGTCCATATCCACAGATCTCTAAAGGTTGCCACTCAAGTGGATAGAGCTGTGAAGAAGGCCTATAGTGTGTTAGCTTTTATTAACAGGGGGTTGGAGTTTAAGAGCCGTGGGGTTATGCTGCAACTGTACAGGACCTTGGTGAGACCACATTTGGAATATTGTGTGCAGTTCTGGTCACCTCACTATAAGAAGGATGTGGAAGCGCTGGAAAGAGTGCAGAGGAGATTTACCAGGATGCTGCCTGGTTTGGAGGGTAGGTCATATGAGGAAAGGTTGAGGGAGCTAGGGCTGTTCTCTCTGGAGCGGAGGAGGCTGAGGGGAGACTTAATAGAGGTGTATAAAATGATGAAGGGGATAGATAGAGTGAACGTTCAAAGACTATTTCCTCGGGTGGATGGAGCTATTACAAGGGGGCATAATTATAGGGTTCGTGGTGGGAGATACAGGACGGATATCAGAGGTAGGTTCTTTATGCAGAGAGTGGTTGGGGTGTGGAATGGACTGCCTGCAGTGATAGTGGAGTCAGACACTTTAGAAACATTTAAGCGGTTATTAAGGCACATGGAGCACACCAGGATGATAGGGAGTGGGATAGCTTGATCTTGGTTTCAGATAAAGCTCGGCACAACATCGTGGGCCGAAGGGCCTGTTCTGTGCTGTACTGTTCTATGTTCTATGTCCCTGTGAAATATTCATCTCAAACCGATTTGGGGATTCATCATTAAGATTGAGACCTTTTTATCACGAGTTTAAGATGAAGCAAGAATAAGTAAGTGAGATATTGGTCGAATTAAAATGCTACAGCATGGAAGGAGGCCATTTGGCCTACTATACTGGTGCTAGCAGTTTGATAGAAAGATCCAATTTAGTACCACTTCCCCCACAATCCTTCAAGTTTTTAATCAATTTCCTTTTCCAATTTCCTATTTGAATCTGTCTCCAAAGCCCTTTCAGGCAGCACCTTCCAGATAAGAACAATAATCCCTGCCTCTTTATAAACTGAGGTCAGCAATGGTGACACAGTGGGTTAGCGCTGCTGCCTCACAGCGCCAGGGACCCGGATTCGATTCCCGGCTTGGATCACTGTCTGTGCGGAGTTTGCACGTTCTCCCCCGTGTCTGCTTGGGTTTCCTCCGGGTGCTCCAGTTTCCTCCCACAGTCCAGAGGTGTGCGGGTTAGGTGGATCGGCCATGCTAAATTGCCACTTAATGTCAGGGAGATTAGCTAGGGTAAGTGCATGGGGTTATGGGGATATGTGGGATAGTGGTCGGTGCAGACTTGATGGGCTGAATGGCCTCCTTCTGCTCTGCGGGGACTCTATTATTCTACGACAATGGGGTTAAAACCTGGCCTATTCCGGAATAGGCCAGGTTTTAACCCCATTGTTAGAGTTCCTGGCCACACTGGACACTGCATTTATCCACTGTATTAACTGTTGAAACCTTTTGGTTGTAAACTCACCTTCCCTCTTGATATTTTGAGCTTGTGCACTGATCCCAGCTTCTAGCTCCTTCCTTGGACAGGTTAATGTGCGGAGAACTGGACATCTGGGTCACTTTGACATGGTTTTCATCAACTCTGGTTTTGGCATCTGTCCGAAGTCCTTTTGAGTTGATACAGGGAACGGAAGAACACAGACAACAAATTTCATCGCCAATCATTAAAAAAAAATCTCAGCCAACTTCAGATAAAAATGAACAGAATCCCATTCTACCTTGCTGAATAAAACCCACAAACTTTCTCCCTCGGACTCCACTGGAGCTGATTCCGAGTTCACTGGGGTGGGTGTTGCACAGAAAAACGCACTCTATAATCTAAAGCATCGCAGTTTGATTGAAGTAGGAAAGCGTCAGGGTGTGGCAGCCGAGAGTGGTTGCCCAGGTTTGGTGATTTATGATGTCAAAATGCATACAAAGGGGAACTCAGAACCGGATCTACAGAACGAACGCAATGCAACTGGGCAAGCGTCGCCAGAACTGACCCAAAACAAGGAGAATGCTTAAACTATCATTTTTAATACAATAACGCGGTGGCACAGTGGTTATCACTGCTGCCTCACAGCGCCAGGGACCCAGGTTCGATTCCGGCCTCGGGTGACTGTCTGTGTGGAGTCTGCACGTTCTCCCTGTGTCTCAATGGGTTTCCTTCCGGATGCTCCGGTTTCCTCCCACAGTCCAAAGATGAGCAGGTTAGGTGGATTGGCCATGCTAAATTGCCCATTAGTGTCCCAAGATATGCAGGTTAGGTGGATTGGCCATGCTAAATTGCCCATTAGTGTCCCAAGATATGCAGGTTAGGTGGATTGGCCATGCTAAATTGTGCCTTAGTGTCTCAAGATCTGCAGGTTAGGAGGAGTGGCCATGCTAAATTGCCCCTTAGTGTCCAAAGATGTGTGGGTTAGGTGGATTAGCCATGATCAATTGCCCCTTAGTGTTCAAAGATGTACAAGTTAGGTGGATTGGCCATGATACATTGGCCCTTAGCGTCCAAAGATGTGTAGGTTAGGTGGATCGGCCATGATAAATTGCCCCTAGTGTCCAAAGGTGTGTAGGTTAGGTGGATTGGCCATGCTAAATTACCCCTTTGCGTCCAAAGATGTGTAGATTATTGGCTCTGCTAAATTACCCCTTCGTGGAGTCTGTGTCTTCCACGTTGCTGTGGCTCCAGAGCCACATGTAGGCCAAACCAGGTAAGGACGACAGATTCCCCCTTCCCCAATGGAATTTTAATGACAATCAATAATAGCTTCATGGCCGCGAGCAGTTTCATCTTCCAGATTTTAATGAATTGAATTTATATTACACCAGCTGCCGTGGTGGGATTTGAACCCATGTCCCCCCTCAGAGTGTTCGCCTGGGACTCTGGGATACTAGCCCAGTGGCTTTACCACAGCGCCACTTGGCTATCAGTATACGGGCATTCGGCCTCTGATCTTCGGGTAAGCGTTCTCCAAGGCGGCCTTCACGACACACGACGGCGCAGAGTCGCTGAGCAGAAACTGATAGCCAAGTTCCGCACACATGAGGACGACCTCAACCGGGATCTTGGGTTCATGTCACACTATCTGTAATCCCCACAGCTGCCTGGACCTGCAGAGTTTCACTGGCTGTCCTGTCTGGAGACAATACACATCTCTTTAACTTGTCTTAATGCTCTCTCCACTCACATTGTTTGTATCTTAAAGACTTGATTAGCTGTAAGTATTCGCATTCCAACCATTATTCATGTAAATTGAGTTTGTGGCTTTATATGCCCTGTTTGTGAACAGAACTCCCACTCACCTGAAGAAGGGGCTTAAGGCTCCGAAAGCTTGTGTGGCTTTTGCTACCAAATAAACCTGTTGGACTTTAACCTGGTGTTGTTAAGCTTCTTACTGGGGTTACTTCAGGCACAGTAAGAAGTCTCGGGATGTTTGTCACACTGCGAAGAGTGGGTGGATAGAGCTGTGCAACATATAAAATCTGGTGATTAAATCCCTTGCTCATTTCCCTCAGCATTACACAGAAACTAGAAGCAGGAGGAGGCCATTCGGCCCTTCGAGCCTGCTCCGCCATTCATTTTGATCATGGCTGATCATCAAATGCAATATCCTGATCCCACCTTTCCCCACCCCCACAGCCCCATACCTGGCGGCACGGTGGCACAGTGGTTAGCACTGCTGCCTCACAGAGCCAGGGACCCAGGTTCGATTGCTGGCTTGGGTCACTGTCTGTGTGGAGTCTGCATGTTCTCCCCGTATCTGCGTGGGTTTCCTCCGGGTGCTCCGGTTTCCTCCCACGGTCCGAAAGACACATTGGTTAGGGTGCGTTGGCCGTGCTAAATTCTCCCTCAGTGTACCCGCACAGGAGTGTGGGGACTAGGGGGATTTTCACAGTGACTTCATTGCAGTGTTAATGTAAGCCCACTTGTGACACTAATATATAAACTTTAAAAACTTAAACAAAGTGTCATTTCTGTGTAGGAAATAGTTCAAATGCAGCCTGGACATGGATTAGAGGATGGGAATTCAGCTCCCCACATCTTTTTATTAGCTATGTTTTCTTTAAATAAATACTTGTTGTTAAATTAGTCTCAAATCTGGAGATACCTTTAGACTGAGACTGAGTCTCAACTGGTGCCTATTGCTCCCTCCCCAGGGTGCTCAACAGCACCACACTGTGGCCACTGGCTGTACTGTTTGGAGGAGGAGGAGGAAGCCACAAAGGGAGGGACAGAGTGAGCAGGATTAGGGCAAAGACAGTGGGCGGGGGGGAATAACTTGAAAGAGGAGGGGGGGACGAGGGGGAGGGCAGGACGAAGGGGACTGGGGAATAAAGAGAGGGGGAAATGGGGAAGTGATGGGGAAATGGGAAGAGGGAGAGGGAGGGAGGGGGGAGAGAGAGGGGAAGGGGGAGAGAGAGGGGGAGCGGGGGAAGGGAGGGAGGGGGGAGGGAGAGAGAGAGAGGGAGGGGGAGAGGGGAGAGGGAGGGGGGAAGGGGAGGGCAGAAGAAGGGGGAGAGGGAGGGGAAAGGGGGAGAGGGGGCAGAGGGGGGGAGAGAGAGGGAAGGGGAGAGAGGGAGGGGGAGAGGGAGGGAGAAGTTTTAAAGTTAGTCCGGTGTGAATGCGGGAACACACGAAAGGCGCCATATCACTGACTCCTCCTTCTCTTTGGCCGCCTATTCCGCGATATTAAATAACGTTTTCCTTTAAGATGTAAAGATTTAAAACAAAAAAGAAATCTTGAAGCAACTAATATTTGAAAAACTGTTTAATAAAAATATTTCTAGAAAAATATCATCCCTGAAGAGTGGAGAATGGCAAATGTTGTGCCTTTGTTTAAAAAGGGCTGCAGGGAAAATCCTGGGAACTACAGGCCAGTGAGCCTCACATCTGTGGTGGGTAAATTGTTGGAAGGTATTTTGAGAGACAGGATCTACAGGCATTTAGAGATGCAAGGACTGATTAGGGACAGTCAGCATGGCTTTGTGAGTGGAAAATCATGTCTCACAAATTTGATTGAAATTTTTGAAGAGGCAACCAAGAAGGTAGATGAGGGCAGTGCAGTTGATGTTGTCTAGATGGACTTTACAAGGCCTTTGACAAGGTACCGCATGGTAGGTTGTTGCATAAGGTTAAATCTCACGGGATCCAGGGTGAGGTATCTAAATGGATACAAAATTGGCTTCTTGACAGAAGCCAGAGAGTGGTTGTAAAGAGTTGTTTTTCAAACTGGAGGCCTGTGACCAGCGGTGTGCCTCAGGGATCAGTGCTGGGCCCATTGTTATTTGTCATTTATATTAATGATTTGGATGAGAATATAGGAGGCATGGTTAGTAAGTTTGCAGATGACACCAAGATCGGTGGCATAGTGGACAGTGAAGAAAGTTATCTCCAATTGCAATGGGATCTTGATCAATTGGGCCAGTGGGCTGACGAATGGCAGATGGAGTTTAATTTAGACAAATGCGAGGTGATGCATTTTGGTAGATTGAACCAGGGCAGGACTTACTCAGTTAATGGTAGGGCGTTGGGGAGAGTTACAGAACAAAGAGATCTCCGGGTACATGTTCATAGCTCCTTGAAAGTGGAGTCACAGGTGGACAGAGTGGTGAAGAAGGCATTCAGTATGCTTGGTTTCATTGGTCAGAACATTGAATACAGGAGTTCGGATGTCTTGTTAAAGTTGTACAAGACATTGATAAGGCCACACTTGGAATACTGTGTGCAATTGTGGTCACCCTATTATAGAAAGGATATTATTAAACTAGAAAGAGTGCAGAAAACATTTACTAGGATGCTACTGGGACTTGATGGATTGAGTTATAAGGAAAGGCTGAATAGACTGGGACTTTTTTCTCTGAAGCGTAGGAGGCTGAGGGGTGACCTTATAGAGGTCTATAAAATAATGAGGGGCACAGATCAACTAGATAGTCAATATCTTTTCCCAAAGGTAGGGGAGTCTAAAACTCGAGGGCATAGCTTTAAAGTGAGAGGGGAGAGATACAAAAGTGTCCAGAGAGGCAATTTTTTCACACAGAGGATGGTGAGTGTCTGGAACAAGCTGCCAGAGGTAGTAGTAGAGGCGGGTACAATTTTATATTTTAAAAAGCATTTAGACAGTTACATGGGTACGATGGGTATAGAGGGATATGGTCCAAATGCGGGCAATTGGGATTAGCTTGGGGGTTTTAAAAAGAAAAGGGCAGCATGGACAAGTTGGGCCGAAGGGCCTGTTTCCATGCTGTAAACCTCTATGACTCTAATAAACAAAATCAAAAATGGTTTTCCTGAAAGTTATCAATCGTCACGAGTCAGTCAGGTTTGCCTGGCTGGAGGCGTCTGAATCTTTCAGCAGGGTTTGACATTGGTGGTGCCGTCAGGGGAACGTCTTTCTCCCAGTCCGTTCCCATCATTCTCGGCTCACAACAATCCTCGATTTGGAAGGACGAGGATTTCAGGGGTGGAGGCAAGGGGAGGCACAGCTTTCTCCACTCGGCTCATTCACTCATCTTCCTCTTCTTCTGGGATCGCCCTCAAGTCTTCCTGGATGATATCTTCCACGTCACACTCCATCGAGGAGTCCTGGCTAATGCAGCTGGCGACAGTCGATCCGGTGGACTCGTGCGCCAGGCTGGGGCACAGCACCTTGGGTAGGCCGCGCACCTGCCGTGTCCTCGGATGGACGCAGTGCGTGCCGGGAACGTACGGTTCTGCCAGGGACAAAGGAATTCTTTGTTAAAATGGGACGTTGACACCGAGGAATGTTTAAAACTAGCCTGAGGGCGGCCGTGCCATTCAGCCTGTTCATTCAGTGCCAACTTGACTTACTGTTGGGGTGACATCTTCTCCTCTGCGTGAGTTCAGTTTAATTTCAGAGAAGCTCAAAGATGTGCGGGTTAGGTTCATTGGCCATACTAAATTGACCCTAGTGTCAAGGGGATTAGCAGGGTAAATGCGTGGAGTTGCAGGAGTAGGGCCTGGGTGGGATTGTGATCGGTACAGACTTGCTGGGCCAAATGGCCTCCTTCTGCACTGTAGGGATTCTATGAAGCTGGCCTCAGGACTGCCATTGGTTTAAAGTTTAAAGTTTATTTATTAGTGTCACAAATAGGCTTACGTTAACACTGCAATGAAGTTACTGTGAAAATTCCCGAGTTGCCACACTCCAGCACCTGTTCGGGTACACTGAGGGAGAACTTAGCACGGCCAATTCACCTAAACAGCATGTCTTTTGTACTGTGGGAAGAAACCGGAGCGCCCGGAGGAAACCCACGCAGTTTCTAAGGTTCTATGAAATCCCCCACTAACAGCACTGTGGCTGTACCTACACCACATGGACTGCGGCGATTCAAGAAGGCAGCTCACCACCGCCTTGTCAAGGGGCAACTAGGGATGGGCCAGCCACTGATGCCCACGCCCTGGGAATGTTTTTTAACGATATCTTGCACTGTGGGCTTAGGGGTGGCACGGTGGCACAGTGGGTTAGCACTGATGCCTCACAGAGCCAGGGACCCGGGTTCGATTCCCAGCTTGGGTCACTGTCTGTGTGGAGTTTGCACGTTCTCCCCCGTGTCTGATACAAAAGTCTGAGGTTAAGAAAGTCCACTAACGTCGCTACTTTCTCAGGAGGCTAAGGAAATTTGGCATGTCAGCTACGACTCGCACCAACTTTTACAGATGCACCATAGAAAGCATTCTTTCTGGTTGTATCACAGCTTGGTATGGCTCCTGTTCTGCCCAAGACCGCAAGAAACTACAAAGGGTCGTGAATGAAGCCCAGTCCATCACGCAAACCAGCCTCCCATCCATTGACTCTGTCTACACTTCCCGCTGCCTTGGGAAAAGCAGCTAGCATAATCAAGGATCCCACGCACCCCGGACATTCTCTCTTCCACCTTCTTCCATCGGGGAAAAAGATACAAAAGTCTGAGGTCACGTACCAACCGACTCAAGAACAGCTTCTTCCCTGTTGCTGTCAGACTTTTGAATGGAATTACCTGATATTAAGTTGATCTTTCTCTACACCCTAGCTATGACTGTAACACTACATTCTGCACCCTCTCCTTTCCTTCTCTGTGAACGGTATGCTTTGTCTGTATAGTGCGCAAGAAACAATACTTTTCACTGTATCCCAGTACATGTGACAATAATAAATCAAATCAAATCAAATCATTGGAAAGCAATGATCTGCACACAGATTCCAATAGACATTTGAAACAAAAGGGCCTCAATTCATACTAAACCTGAGGTCAGATGCCTGAGATGTGAAGTTACTAAAAGTGGGTGTAATATATGGAGGGTGACTCACTGAGGCTAATGAACAAAATGCTTCATTGCCAATAACTATATTTACAACAGGGACAGAATAATGGTGCGACTATACACGAACATTCCTGGTTCCAACTGCGGATATTCCCCCGACCCGGGATACGCACGCTCTCACTCGACTGGCTCTCCCTCCAGCCTCGACACTCCAGAGGGTCCGGACCGTAGGGTCTGTAGGTTCCCTCCGTCGCCCTCAGCAAATGCCCCCTTAAAGGGGCCACGCTACCACAGCGGGACAAGAGCTGGCGGGATCACGAAACTGATTTTTGATGATCAGCCATGGTCATAATGAACGGTGGAGCAGGCTCGAAGGACCGAATGGCCTACTCCTGCTTCTAGTGTCTACGTCTCTATGTTACCTTGTCTGTTGTAACAATCCTCAGCACAGCAACCGTGTGGAATCCGCCTTCTGTTTTCCGGGTGCATCCGGTCTTGCTGGGGTGGGATGATGTGGATGGGGAGGACAGCACTCCGACACCTGTAGCATGAAGCAGCAAGTCCCATCTGTCCAAAGTGCCTGACATTGAGAGAGACACAACTTAATGATGTGTTAGAGTTGCCAACTTTGGACATAGGCTTCATCACATGACCTCCACCCTCCCACCTTTGGGGTCACCCATTCCCATGATGCGCCACCTTCACATGACCAATTAGGAAGCCAACAGACTTCATTGGCCAATCGGATGATTCTCAACTCGAATTCATAAAGTTAAAGTTTATTTATTAGTGTCACAAGTAGGCTTACATTAACACTGCAATGAAGTTACTGTGAAAATCCCCTAGTCGCCACACTCCGGCGCCTGTTCGGGTAACACTGAGGGAGATTTTAGAACGGCCAATGCATCCTAACCAGCACGTCTTTCGGACTGTGGGAGGAAACCGGAGGAAACCCATGCAGATACGGGGAGAACGTGTAAACTCCACACACGCAGTGACCCGAGGCCGGGAATCGAACCGGGGTCCCTGGCGCTCTGAGGTGGCAGTGTTAACCACTATGCCACCCCTCACTATTTCACCTCACATGCAGAAACTTGGATAACCCAGTTCCGAAATAACCCAAGAAAGTTGCACTGGCCCAATCAATATCTGTTCAAATCGAGATCAGAGCAGGTCCCCTAACTACCGGGGAACCCGTCCCGAATGGAGTGACCTCTGGTCAGCGGTAGCATTCCTGCCTCAGAGTCAGAAGGGTCGGTTCCAAAACCCACTCTGAACAGCACAGCTGATTCAGAGACAGCTATGAATGCTGGGCTGATGTTCAGCAGAGGACAGGGGTCCCATTGCTGAGAAAAGTTCCCACCCTCCCTCCTCCATCAGGGAGGGTGCGCTAGGCCTCTTTAGCCTCGGCAGGCACGAGAACATCTTTCGAAGATGAAAACCGCGAGGAACTCAATAGGAAACCACCCCACAGCCCCTCTCCCCTCGGTGTGAGATCATCAGACAATGGGTAAGTCTGAATGACGGCGCGGTGAGCTTTCCAGGTCCCACAAACCTTTGAAGGCCATAGGCGATGAAGGGTTGCCTGCATTGTCTTCCAAACTTTGATAGATAGGTTCTTGATCGGTAAGGTTACGGGGAAAAGGCGGGAGAATGGGGTTGAGAAACTTATCAGCCAATGGCGGAGTAGACTCGATGGGCTGAATGGCCTAATTCTGCTCCTATATCTTAGGGTCTTGCCCTGGAAGCACCAATGCTCTTCACCACACGGCTGGTAGAAAGGGGCAAAGACCACCCATTAATAACCCTTCTTGTTTTTCCCGAGATGGAATTCTGCTGAGACTAGACCTTACCTGAAAGAGTTGTTGCAAATTTCGCAGATATACTCAGCGAAACCCCACTCCTGATCTCTCGGCACTGCGTCGTACTTATGTTTACAACACCGACATCTGGAGACCTGTGGAGAAAGTGAATGCATCATCTCCGCTCACCCAGTTTTCCATGCAGCTAACTAAGAGATAAACCCTCGCAATACCAGATGGTAAAAGCTCTTATAAAACATTTACTCACATCAAATGCACAGGATAGAAACAGGCCACATCTGCTTTTGCTGCTGTTTCTGCTCCACAGGCAATGGCGCAGTGGCATTGTCACAGGACCAGTAATGCAGAGACCCAGAGCAAGATCTGGGTTCGAATCCCGCCACGGCAGACAGGGAGATTTAAATTCAATAAAACTTTGGAATTAAGAATCTACTGACCCCCATTGTTGGAAAAAACCCATCTGGGTCACCCCTTTCGGGAAAGAAATCTGCCGTCCTTACCCGGTCTGGCCTACGTGTGACTCCAGAGCCACAGCAATGTGGTTGATTCTCAACTGCCCCTCTGAAATGGAGGGCAGTTAGGGATGGGCAATAGGCCCAGCCAGTGGCCTGGAAAATGAACCTCCTCCCATCATCCCCCTTCCCCCCGTAGCCCCCTTCCCCTCCTCATCTCACTCCATCCACAAAACCTTCTCTCCCTCGCTCTCCCATTGGTGTCCATCTAGCTTTGCCTTCAATGCATTTAATTTAAGTGAATGCATCGTCTCCGCCCATCGAATTTTTCAAGCAACTAATTAAAAAATAAGCCGGGGAAGGCAGTGGTGTCGTGGTATTGTCACAGGGCTAGTAATCCAGAGATCCAGAGCAAGATCTGGGGACCCGGGTTCGAATCCCACCACCACAGATGGTGAAATTTGAATTCAATAAAAACCGGGATCTTGGGTTCATGTCACACTATCTGTAACCCCTACGACTTGCCTGGGCTTGCAAAATCTCACTAACTGTCCTAGCTGGAGACAATACACACCTCTTTAACCTGTGCTTAACCCTCTCTCCACTCACGTTGTGTGCCTTTAAGACTTGATTACCTGTTAAGACTCGCATTCCAACCAAACTCTTGTAATTGAGTCTGTGTCTATATATGCCCTGATTGTGAACCCAACTCACCATTCACCTGATGAAGGGGCAGCGCTCCGAAAGCTCGTGCTACCAAATAAACCTGTTGGACTTTAACCTGGTGTTGTGAGACTTCTTACTGTGTTTACCCCAGTCCAACGCCAGCATCTCCACATCATGCACTTCAGTTCTTATGTTGTAATGAGGAGAGGTTGGAGAAACTTGGCTTGTTCTCACTGGAACGACGGAGGTTGAGGGGCGACTTGATAGAAGTCTACAAGATTATGAGAGGCATGGACAGAGTGGATAGTCAGAAGCTTTTTCCCAGGGTGGAAGAGTCAATTACTGGGGGGGCACAGGTTTAAGGTGAGAGGGGCAAGGTTTAAAGGAGATGTACGAGGCAAGTTTTTTACACAGAGGGTGGTGGGTGCCTGGAACTCGCTGCCGGGGGAGGTAGTGGAAGCAGATATGATAGTGACTTTTAAGGGGCGTCTGGATAAATACATGAATATGTTAAAGTAAATTTATTTGTCACAAGTAAGGCTTACATTAGCAATGCAATGAAGTTACTGTGAAATTGTCCTAGTCGCCACAGTCCGGCACCTGTTGGGTCAATGCATTTAACCAGCACATCTTTCAGAATGTGGGAGGAAACCGGAGCACCCGGAGGAAACCCACGCAGACATGGGGAGAACGCGCAAACTCCGCACAGACAATGACCCAAGCTAGGAATCTGGCATTGTGAGGCAGCAGTGCTAAGCACTATGCTACCGTACCACCCTATAGGATAGAATAGGATGGGAATAGAGGGATATGGTCCCCAGAAGGGTAGGGGGCTTTAGTTCAGTCGGGGCAGCATGGTCAGTGCAGGCTTGGAGGGCTGAAGGGCCAGTTCCTGTGCTGTAATTTTCTTTGTTCTTTGTTCTGTGTTCACCTCAACCAACTCCCTGTGGTAGCGAGTTCCACATTCTCACCAATCTCTGGTGAAGAATTTTCTTTTGAATTCCTGATTGGAATTACGAGTGACCATCTTATGATCTTCAAATTCAAATTCACTCTCCTCACGCTCCTGAAACATCATCCCTCCCGAGGATCTATCTTACAGTATTCCCAGGACCTCAGGTCACCCCCGTCTCTTTTCTGGGAGCCTGTGGTTATTGTCCCTTTAAGGGCAGCACAGCAGAAGAGGGTCAGCTGAGTTGAGGGACCAGTTGGGACCGAGAGTGGGTGATCACCCCAGGCGGGTAGAGTCCTCCCTTAGACAGAGGACTTCCAGAAGACATGTAGGGGACTGAGGGCAGTCATAGAGTCATAGAGTCATAGAGGTTTACAGCATGGAAACAGGCCCTTCGGCCCAACTTGTCCATGCCGCCCTTTTTTTAAATCAGTAAGCTTATTCCAATTGCCCACATTTGGCCCATATCCCTCTATGCCCATCTTACCCATGTAACTGTCTAAACCCTTTTTAAAAGACAAAATTGTACCCGCTTCTACTACTACCTCTGGCAGCTTGTTCCGGACATTCACCACCCTCTGTGTGATAAAATTGCCCCTCTAGACCCTTTTGTATCTCTCCCTTCTCACCTTAAACCTATGCCCTCTAGTTTTAGACTCCCCTACTTTTGGGAAAAGATATTGACTATCTAGCTGATCTATGCACCTCATTATTTTATAGACCTCTATAAGATCACCCCTCAGCCTTCGACGCCCCAAGGAAAAGAGTCCCAGTCTATTCAGCCTTTCCTTATAACTCAAACCATCAAGTCCCAGTAGCATCCTAGTAAATTTTTTCTGCACTCTTTCTAGTTTAATAATATCCTTTCTATAATAGGGTGACCAGAACTTTACACAGTATTCCAAGTGTGGCCTTACCAATGTCTTGTACAACTTCAACAAGACATCCCAACTCCTGTATTCAATGTTCTGACCAATGAAGCCAAGCATGCTGAATGCCTTCTTCACCACTCTGTCCACCTGTGACTCCACTTGCAAGGAGCGATGAACCAGTACCCCTAGATCTCTTTGTTCTGTAACTCTCCCCAATGCCCTACCATTAACTGAATATGTCCTGCCCTGGTTCAATCTACCAAAATGCATCACCTCGCATTTGTCTAAATTAAACTCCATCTGCCGTTCGTCAGCCCACTGGTCCAATTGATCAAGATCCCTTTGCAATCGGAGATAACCTTCTTCATTGTCCACTATGCCACCAGTCTTGGTGTCATCTGCAAACTTGCTAACCATGCCCCCTATATTCTCATCCAAATCATTAATATAAATTTGTGTGGGGTTTACAATATATGAAATGAGGGAATGGCATTGATGACCAAGAGTGGTGTTACCTGTTTCCTTTCAGGCACTTTCCTCCACCAATATCTATCGCAAAGTGAGCACGCAAACTGCCTTTGGATACTGGGAATCTCATTACTCCTTGCCAAATCAAACATTCGCACGTTATCTTCAGTCAGTGGAAGCATCCTTAAGTTGTCCACTATTTCCTGGTTGAACGCAGAACGTAAACACAATCACAATGCAGAAGAAAAAAGCACATCAAGGCATGACGCATCTTTCAATTCTCACCAACCAAGATGGGCTGTATTCACTCAAGAACCAAGAATAGATGGAAGTTCGCCTCCTACTGGCAGTGGAATGCACTGCATTTGGCCCCACCTTACTGAGTAAGCTGATATAAGTGGTTGGTTCCGGAGTTGAGAGGGTTGGCTTATGAGGCGAGACTGGGGCCATACTCATTGGAATTCAGAAGAATGAGGGGGAGATCTTATAGAAAACATACAAGGTTATGAAGGGAATGGATAAGATAGAAGCAGGGAAGTTGTTTCCACTGGTGGGTGAAACCAGAAGTAGGGGGCATGGCCTCAAAATAAGGGGAAGCAAATTTAGGACTGAGTTGAGGAGGAACTTCTTCACACAAAGGGTTGTGAATCTGTGGAATTCCCTGCCCAGTGAAGCAGTTGAGGCTACTTCATTGAATGTTTTTAAGGCAAGGATAGGTAGATTTTTGAACAGTAAAGGAATTAAGGGTTATGGTGAGCGGGCGGGTAAGTGGAGCTGAGTCCACGAAAAGATCAGCCATGATCTTATTGAATGGCGGAGCAGGCTCGAGGGGCCAGATGGCCTACTCCTGCTTCGAGTTCTTAGGTTCTTATTAAAATCTCAGGAGATGAGAGTCACTGAAGAAGCTCGCGCCATCCAGGACACATTTGTTCATCACCCCATCCACCACCTGGCGGCACGGTAGCACAGTGGTTAGCACTGCTGCTTCACAGCTCCAGGGTCCCGGATTCGATTCCCAGCTCGGGTCACTGTCTGTGTGGAGTTTGTACATTCTTCTCGTGTCTGCGTGGGTTTCCTCCGGGTGCTCCGGTTTCCTCCCACAGTCCAAAGATGTGCGGGTTAGGTTGATTGGCCAGGTTAAAAATTGCCCCTTAGAGTCCTGAGGTGCGTAGGTTAGAGGGATTAGTGGGTAAATATGTGGGGGTAGGGCCTGGGTGGGATTGTGGTCGGTGCAGACTCGATGGGCCGAATGGCCTCCTTCTGCACTGTAGGGTTTCTATGATTTCTTGATTTCTAATCCACTCCCTCCAACATTGACGCTCAGTGGCAGCAGTGTGTACCAGCTACAAGATGCACTATAGCAACTCACCAAGGCTCCTGAGTCAGCACCTTCCAAACCCACAACTTCTACCACCTAGAATGACAAGGGCAGCGGACACATGGGAACACCACCACCTGCAAGTTCTCCTCCAAACCCCTCACCATCCTGACTTGGAAATATATCGGCCATTCCTTCACTGTCACTGGGTCAAAATCCTGGAATTCCCTCCCTAACAGCACTGTGGGTGTACCTACACCACATGGACTGCAGCGATTCAAGAAGGCAGCTCACCACCACCTTCTCAAACGGCAATTAGGAATGGGTAGTAAATTTTAAAGTTCGTGTCACAAGTAGGCTTACATTAACACTGCAACGAAGTTACTGTGAAAATCCCCTGGTCGCCACACTCTGGCGCCTGTTCGGGAGGGAGAATTTAGCACGGCCGATGCACCCTAACCAGCACGTCTTTCAGACTGTGGGAGAAAACCGGAGCACTCGGAGGAAACCCACGCAGACACGGGGAGAACGTGCAGACTCCACACAGACAGTGACCCAAAGCCGGGAATCGAACCCCCGTCCCTGGTGCCGTGAGGCAGCAGTGCTAACCACTGTGCCACTATTTTCCTGGCCAGTGACTCACATCTCATTAAAGAAATTTTTTTTTTTAAATCCCCCCGCCCTAATCGCAATTCAGAGACACAAAGTAAAATTAATAATTCATTAGGCCTCCTGCCACATCTGGTTCTATCAAACCTGTTGCTGAGTGCAGAGCCTTGGCGAAGTATCACGTACCTGTATCTCATTATCATCATTCTCTTCACCCTGTGTAGAAAAATACAAAACCTGTCACTCAGACTCCTCTCATACTGCCTTTCAAAAAGAAATCTGCATTTATGTATCATCTTCCACAACCAAATAATGCCTTACAGCACTTTACACCTAAGGAGATAGTTTTTAAATGCAGCCAATCTGTAATCTGGAAATGCAGCAGCCAATTTACGCACAGCAAGCTCCCACGAATAGCAAGTTGGAATGATGAAGTAATCTGTTGTGACGGTGATTGAGGGATAAATGTTGACCACAAGACCAGGGAAACTTTACCCACCACTCAGACCAGCCTCCCATCCATTGACCCCGTCTACACTTCCCACCGCTGCCACCATAATCATAGAATCCCTACAGTGCAGAAGGAGGCCATTTGGCCCATCGAGCCTGCACCGACCACAATCCCACCCAGGCCCTATCCCCAAAACCCCATATATTTACCCTGCTAATCCCCCTGACACTAATGGACAATATGTCATGGCCAATCCACCTAACTCGCACATCTTTGGCGTGTGGGAGGAAACCAGAGCACCCGGAGGAAACCCACGCAGACACGGGGAGAACGTGCAGACTTCACACAGACAGTGACCCGAGCCAGGAATTGAACCTGGGTCCCTGGCGCTGTGAGGCAGCAGTGTTAACCACTGTGTGACGTGAGAGAAAAACCTTTACACCCGGCGAGTGGTTTGGGTCTGGAATGCACTGCCCGAGAGTGTGGTGGAGACAGGTTCAATCGAGGCATTCAAGGGGGCATTAGATGATTATTTGAATGGAAACAATGTGTAGGGGTTACGGGGAAAAGGCAGGGGAACGGCACTAAGACATGATGCTCGATTGGAGAGCCTGTGCAGACACGATGGGCTGAATGGCCTCCTTGTACACTGTAACAATTCTAACCTTCCTCAGATCTTAAAAAGCTGATTATAGAGCAAGACAATGGAGGCTGCCCTCAGCTTCAAAGCCAAACAGTACAAGACATGAAAGCAAAAATCCTCAGATGTGTTTTTGCCTCTCTATCTGTTCAGCTGTCAGTTCGTTGCTTTCTGAGAGAGAATTTCTCCTGGCGCGTGTGTGGTCCTCAGTGTGGCTGTACCTTCACCAGTTGTTAAGCAACTGAAACTGGGTGGTTCATTCCCTGAGTGGAACGAGTCGTCATTGTGTGAATGGACGTTAGACGCTTTGGAAGGTGGGGTCAGAGTCATAGAGGTTTCCAGCATGGAAACAGGCCCTTCGGTCCAACTTGTCCATGCCGCCCCATTTGTTTATTCACTCAGCTACTACCAATTGCCCGCGTTTGGCCCATATCCCCCTATACCCATCTTACCCATGTGACTGTCTAAATGCCTTTTAAAAGTCAAAACCGGCCTCTACGACAACTTCTGGCAGCTTGTTCCAGACACTCACCACCCTGTGTGTGAAACAATTGCCCCTCTGGACCCTTTTGTATCTCTCCCCTCTCACCTTAAACCTATGCCCTCTAGTTTTAGACTCCCCTTCCTTTGGGAAAAGATATTGACTATCTAGCTGATCTGTGCCCCTCATTATTTTATAGACCTCTATAAGATCACCCCTCAGCCTCCTCCGCTCCAGAGAAAAAAGTCCCAGTCTATCCAGTCTCTCCTTATAACTCAAACCATCAAGTCCCGGTAGCATCCTAGTAAATCTTTTCTGCACTCTTTCTAGTTTAATAATATCCTTTCTATAATAGGGTGACCAGAACTGTACACAGTATTCCAAGGATAGATTTCAGGAGGTATTTATTTTATTTATTAGTGCCACAAGTGGACTTACATTAACACCGCAATGAAGTTAGTGTGAAAATCCCCTTATAATAAGTAATCTTTAAAAGCTTTCGAAAGAAGCACTCAGAGATCAGCAACTCACCAATTGCTGGGCCTCTGCATCATCCTCTGCGTCTGAAAGAAAGGAAACAATTGGAGTTAGCGGTGTTTCACTGGAGGTGGTTTCGGCCAGTCGGATTAGTCCAAACCGAGCAAACTGCCTCCTTTCCCAGACTTCCACCTCACCCAGCAGAGACCCACCAATCACTGCCCAAGAACCACTGTGTGCTGTGTTACAGTTCACACAACACTCACACACACACACACACACACACACACACACACCACACACACACAAACACACACTCACACACACACACACGCTCACACACACTCACACACACGCTCACACACACTCACACACACACACACACTCACACTCACACACACACTCACACTCACACACACACTCACACACATATTCTCACACACACACACGTTCACACTCTCACTCACACACACACACTCACACACCCACAAACACACTCTCACACACACACTCACTCACACACACCCACACACACACTCTCACACACACACTCACACACACTCACACTCTCACACACACACACACACTCTCACTCACACACTCACACACACACACACGCACCCACACACACACACACCCACACACACACACCCACACACACACTCTCACACACACACTCACATACACACACCCACACACACACTCTCTCACACACACACACACACTCATATTCTCACACACACACACACACACACTCATACACACACACACTCACACACACACTCTCTCACACGCACACTCACACACACACTCTCTCACACGCACACTCACACACACTCACACACACCCACCCAGACACACACTCACACTCTCACACACACCCACACATACAAACACACAAACACATACAAGCAAACGCACCTATATGTGTGCACACACACACACAAACAAACTCACACACATACATACACACACACACACACACCCACACACACATGCACACACATATCAAGGAAAGGTCAATAGTCAGAGGTCAAACCTTGGCCGAGGTCAGTTGTGGCCCCAGCATAGAGATCATTAAACTCAGCACCTGCTGGGCTGTAAATCCCCAATCTTCATCACACGGGGATTCAGTCAGCCTCCGGCGCTGGAATTTGCTCAGTTCTGTTCTTCATTCTTTCAGGAGCTGTGGGCATCCCATCCCGAATGTTTCCCACCCCAAACTGCCCTCGAACTGAGTGATTGGTGAAGCCATTAAAAAATTTTTTTTATTCATTCGTAGGGTGGCACTGCTGCCTCACAGCACCAGGGACCTAGGTTCGATTCCCGGCTTGGGTCACTGTCTGTGCGGAGTCTGCACGTTCTCCCCATGTCTGCGTGGGTTTCCTCCGGGTGCTCCGGTTTCCTCCCACAGTCCGAAAGACTGTGCTGGTTAGGGTGCATTGACCGTGCTAAATTCTCCCTCAGTGTTACCCAAACAGGCGCCGGAGTGTGGCGACGAGGGGATTTTCACAGCAACTTCATTGCAGTGTTAATGTAAGCCTACTAGTGACTAATAAATAAATAAACATGGGTGCCACTGGCTGGCCAGCATTTATTGCCCATCCCTAGTTGCCTGAGGGCAGTTGAGAGTCAACCACATTGCTGTGGCTCTGGAGTCACATGTAGGCCAGACCGGGTAAGGATGGCAGATTTCCTTCCCTGAAGGACATTAGTGAACCAGATGGGTTTTTCTGACAATGGTTTCATGGTCATCAGTAGATTCTTAATTCCAGATTCTTAAAATTGAATTCAAATTCCACCATCTGCCGTGGCGGGATTCGAACCCGGGTCACCAGAACATTAGCTGAGTTTCTGGATTCATCGGGCCCTATTTTACCATTTTGATTCTCAGTGCTGATGGACTTGAAACTGGGGGTGTTTCAGATCTGACTTTTAGACCCGTTCTCAGGCGCCCCCCATACACACTCTGCCTGAAAACATATCAGCGATTCCGACTTGCGCTGCACAAGCCTGTGGGCGGGGCTTAACGCACCCGAAATCCTGCAGCTCCAATCGGCGTCTCCAACTGCGCATGCGCAGAAAGAAAAATAGAAAAATGCTCCCCTGCCACATCCCTCCCGGGCCGGATAATGCCTCCCCCCTGGCCCCTACAGACATTGCCCCATGCCCACATTACTGACCCCCTTATCCCACCCATGCCCCCGCTACCCAGACCAATCGCAGTTTCCTGTCCATTTCCCCCCCACCGATCGCACGCAGAGTGGCAGTGGACCACCCCTTATCCCCTCCACTGATCACACACAGAGTGTCAGCCGACCCCCCCCTGCCACCCCCACCAGAGAGCCATCTGACCCACCTCCCCCCCACCCCTTCACCGACCTGAGTCAGAGAGCCGCCGGAAGCTCTGACCTTACCTCCTCACTAACTGGAGCGCCCAAATCGGACCTCTGCGGACATGTCTGTTTTGCACCAAATTTGGACAGGCGAACGCGGTGATAAAGGGGGAAGTGCCGGTAAAGTTGGGCGTCCAGCCCATTAATTCAATTTAAATGGCCGTCGCGCCCATTTCGGGCGCGGTCCCGTTCGTGGCCATTTTCAGCCATTGGTAAAGGGGGAATGGCCACAGAGGCGGTCGCGGATCATGCTACTCACCTCACACCCGACTTGACCCAGGTTATCGGGCCTGAAAATGGGCGCAACTTGATGGTAAAATCGGGCCCATGGTCTAGCGATAATACCAGTAGGTCATCACCTCCCTGGAGGGCAGTTGATAGTCAACCACATTGCTGTGGGTCTGGAGTCACGTGTCGGCCAGACCGGGTAAGGACGACGGATTTCTGTCCCTCAAGGACATTAGTGACCCAGATGGGTTTTTCTGACAATTGATGACAATTTTGTGGTCGCTGTTACCGAGGTTAACTTTATATTCCGGATTTTATTCACCAAATTTTAAATTCCACCAGTTGTCATGGTGGGATTCGAATCTGTGTCCCCCAGAGCATCAGCCTGGGCCTCTGGATACAAGTCCAGTGGCATTACCGCTATGTGACTGTCAAGATTATTTGCTTGGGTTGCAAACGTACCATCCGCCTGGTCCTTCCGTTGCAGGATTTCCTGTGTGGCCAGTTCACAGTCATTGTTGTACCTTCTTATCAAGGAGTCTGCTTTTGGCACAGTAATGACCTTGGCGTGGAAAGTCTCCCTCAGTCTCCGGATATTTTTCTCTCGCTGTTGCAGAAGAACACAAAAAGCCGTGTGATATATTTTAAAAAAGTTATTCTTTTTCTATTTCATTTTATGGAATTGTTATGGGTGCAGAAGGAGGCCATTTGGCCCATCATCTCTGCACTGGCTCACCCAACGTCCATCATGACTTTGTGCCATCCCCCCTGCCTTCTCCCCCTAACCCCTACACACTGTTTCTACTCAATCATCCAATGCCCACTTGAATGCCTTGATTGAATCTGCCTCCACCACACCACCAGGCGGAACATTCCAGACCCCGAACCACTCTCTGGGTGAAAAAGTCTTTTCTCACATCGCATTTGCTGCTTTTTCAAATCATAGAATTGTAGAATCCCACAGTGCAGAAGGAGGCCATTCGGCCCATATCGAGTCTGCACCGACCACAATCCCACCCAAGCCCTATCCACATAACCCCATGCATTTACCCTAGCTAGTTCCCCCTGACACTCAGGGGCAATTTAGCACGGCCAATCCACCTAACCTGCACGTCTTTGGATTGTAGGAGGAAATTGGACTACCTGGAGGAAACCCCACGCAGACACGGGGAGAACGTGCAGACTCCACACAGACAGTGACCCGAGCCGGGAATCGAACCCGGGTCCCTAGCACCGTGAGGCAGCAGTGCTAACCACTGTGCCATCAAGCCGCTCACTGTGCGCAGTATATCTGGATCCTTTCTTAAAGGATAAGAACATCTTCACAGGCCCTGACTGAGATTCTTCATCTCAGAGCTATTTCTCCAAGATATCCAACATGGTTCACCCTGGCCCAGTCCTCACTGGATGCTGTATTTTGCAGCTGGGGAGGATGGGGGGGTTACTGATGCTCACATTAGGAGTATATCACCGGGGCCATTTGTTTCCTTCTCTCAATTTCGAACCCTCCTGTTACTGCCTTGCCTGAGGTCAGCCTCTGAATTGACAAGATCTTCCTACATAGAACACAGAACAGTACAGCACAGAACAGGCCCTTTGGCCCACGATGTTGTGCCGAGCTTTATCTGAAACCAAGATCAAACTATCCCACTCCCTATCATCCTGGTGTGCTCCATGTGCCTATCCAATAACCGCTTAAATGTTCCTAAAGTGTCTGACTCCACTATCACTGCAGGCAGTCCATTCCACACCCCAACCACTCTCTGCGTAAAGAACCTACCTCTGATATCCTTCCTGTATCTCCCACCACGAACCCTATAGTTATGCCCCCTTGTAATAGCTCCATCCACCCGAGGAAATAGTCTTTGAACGTTCACTCTATCTATCCCCTTCATCATTTTATAAATCTCTATTAAGTCTCCCCTCAGCCTCCTCCGCTCCAGAGAGAACAGCCCTAGCTCCCGCAACCTTTACTCATAAGACCTACCCTCCAAACCAGGCAGCATCCTGGTAAATCTCCTCTGCACTCTTTCCAGCGCTTCCACATCCTTCTTATAGTGAGGTGACCAGAACTGCACACAATACTCCAAATGTGGTCTCACCAAGGTCCTGTACAGTTGCAGCATAACCCCACGGCTCTTAAACTCCAACCCCCTGTTAATAAAAGCTAACACACTATAGGCCTCCTTCACAGCTCTATCCACTTGAGTGGCAACCTTTAGAGATCTGTGGATATAAGAACATAAGAACATAAGAAATAGGAGCAGGAGTAGGCCATCTAGCCCCTCGAGCCTGCCCCGCCATTCAATAAGATCATGGCTGATCTGACGTGGATCAGTACCACTTACCCGCCTGATCCCCATAACCCTTAATTCCCTTACCGATCAGGAATCCATCCATCCGCGCTTTAAACATATTCAGCGAGGTAGCCTGCACCACCTCAGTGGGCAGAGAATTCCAGAGATTCACCACCCTCTGGGAGAAGAAGTTCCTCCTCAACTCTGTCTTAAACCGACCCCCCTTTATTTTGAGGCTGTGTCCTCTAGTTTTAACTTCCTTACTAAGTGGAAAGAATCTCTCCGCCTCCACCCTATCCAGCCCCCGCATTATCTTATAAGTCTCCATAAGATCCCCCCTCATCCTTCTAAACTCCAACGAGTACAAACCCAATCTCCTCAGCCTCTCCTCATAATCCAAACCCCTCATCTCCGGTATCAACCTGGTGAACCTTCTCTGCACTCCCTCCAATGCCAATATATCCTTCCTCATATAAGGGGACCAATACTGCACACAGTATTCCAGCTGCGGCCTCACCAATGCCCTGTACAGGTGCATCAAGACATCCCTGCTTTTATATTCTATCCCCCTCGCGATATAGGCCAACATCCCATTTGCCTTCTTGATCACCTGTTGTACCTGCAGACTGGGCTTTTGCGTCTCATGCACAAGGACCCCCAGGTCCCTTTGCACGGTAGCATGTTTTAATTTGCTTCCATTGAGATAGTAATCCCATTTGTTATTATTTCCTCCAAAGTGTATAACCTCGCATTTCTCAATGTTATACTCCATTTGCCATATCCTCGCCCACTCACTCAGCCTGTCCAAATCTCTCTGCAGATCTTCTCCGTCCTCCACACGATTCACTTTTCCACTTATCTTTGTGTCGTCTGCAAACTTCGTTACCCTACACTCCGTCCCCTCCTCCAGATCATCTATATAAATGGTAAATAGTTGCGGCCCGAGTACCGATCCCTGCGGCACGCAACTAGTTACCTTCCTCCAAACGGAAAAACACCCATTTATTCCGACTCGTTGCTTCCTGTCGGATAGCCAGTCCCCAATCCACTTTAACACACTACCCCCAACTCCGTGTGCCCTAATCTTCTTCAGCAGCCTTTTATGGGGCACCTTATCAAACGCCTTTTGGAAATCCAAAAACACCGCATCCACTGGTTCTCCTCCATCAACCGCCCTAGTCACATCTTCATAAAAATCCAACATGTTCGTCAAGCACGACTTTCCCCTCATGAATCCATGCTACGTCTGATTGATCGAACCATTTCTATCCAGATGCCCTGCTATCTCCTCTTTAATAATGGATTCCAGCATTTTCCCTACTACAGACGTTAAGCTGACCAGCCTATAGTTACCCGCCTTTTGTCTCCTTCCTTTTTTAAACAGCGGTGTAACATTAGCCGTTTTCCAATCAACCGGCACTACCCCAGAATGCAACGAGTTTTGATAAATAATCACTAACGCATCCACTATTACCTCTGACATTTCTTTCAATACCCTGGGATGCATTCCATCCGGACCCGGGGACTTGTCCACCTTCAGTCCCATTAGTCTACCCAGCACTGCCTCTCTGGTAACATTAATTGTATTAAGTGTTTCTCCTGCTGCCAACCCTCTATCGTTAATATTTGGCAAACTATTTGTGTCCTCCACCGTGAAGACCGACACAAAAAACTTATTTAAAGACTCAGCCATATCCTCATTTCCCACTATTAACTCCCCCCTCTCGTCCTCCAAGGGTCCAACATTCACTCTAGCCACTCTATTCCTTTTTATATATTTATAAAAACTTTTACTATCATTTTTTATATTAATTGCTAGCCTAGCTTCATAGTCTATCCTTCCTTTCTTTATCGCTTTCTTAGTCTCCCTTTGTTGTTTCTTAAATTTTTCCCAATCACTTGTTTCTCCACTATTTTTGGCCACTCTGTACGCAGCTGTTTTTATTTTAATACTCTCCTTTATTTCCTTCGTTATCCACGGCTGGTTCTCCCTTTTCTTACAATCCTTGTTTTTTGCTGGAATATATTTTTGCTGAGAACTGAAAAGGATCTCCTTAAAAATCCTCCACTGTTCCTCAGCTATCCTACCTGCCAGCCTGCTCTCCCAGTCTACCTTAGCCAATTCATCCCCAAGATATGAACCCCAAGATCTCTCTGTTCCTCCACAGTCTTCAGAACCCTACCTTTGACCCTGTAATCCACATTTAAATTAGTCCTACCAAAATGAATCACCTCACATTTATCAGGGTTAAACTCCATTTGCCATTTTTCAGCCCAGCTTTGCATCCTATCTATGTCTCTTTGCAGCCTACAACAGCCCTCCACCTCATCCACTACTCCACCAATCTTGGTGTCATCAGCAAATTTACTGATCCACCCTTCAGCCCCCTCCTCTAAGTCATTAATAAAAATCACAAAGAGCAGAGGACCAAGCACTGATCCCTGCGGCACTCCGCTAGCAACCTGCCTCCAGTCCGAAAATTTTCCATCGACCACCACCCTCTGTCTTCGATCAGACATGATGTGGAGATGCCGGCGTTGGACTGGGGTAAACACAGTAAGAAGTTTAACAACACCAGGTTAAAGCCAAAAGGTTTATTTGGTAGCAAAAGCCACACAAGCTTTCGGAGCTTCAGGTTCACCTGAAGAAGGGGCTTAGAGCTCCGAAAGCTTGTGTGGCTTTTGCTACCAAATAAACCTGTTGGACTTTAACCTGGTGTTGTTAAACTTCTTACTTCGATCAGACAGCCAGTTACCTATCCAATCGGCCAACTTTCCCACTATCCCACACCTCCTCACTTTCATCATAAGCCGACCATGGGGGACCTTATCAAACGCCTTACTAAAATCCATGTATATGACATCAACTGCCCTATCTTCATCAACACACTTAGTTACCTGCTCAAAAAATTCTATCAAATTTGTGAGGCACGACTTGCCCTTCACGAATCCATGCTGACTATCCCGGATTAATCCGCATCTTTCTAAATGGTCGTAAATCCCATCTCTAAGGACTTTTTCCATCAATTTACCAACCACCGAAGTAAGACTAACCGGTCTATAATTACCAGGGTCATTTCTATTCCCTTTCTTAAACAGAGGAACAACATTCGCCATTCTCCAGTCCTCTGGCACCATCCCCGTGAGAAGTTTAACAACACCAGGTTAAAGTCCAACAGGTTTATTTGGTAGCAAAAGCCAAACACAAGTAGCCACACAAGTGTGCTACCAAATAAACCTGTTGGACTTTAACCTGGTGTTGTTAAACTTCTTACTGTGTTTACCCCAGTCCAACGCCGGCATCTCCACATCATGACTACCATCCCCGTGGACAGCGAGGACCCAAAGATCAAAGCCAAAGGCTCTGCAATCTCATCCCTTGCCTCCCAAAGAATCCTAGGATACATTTCATCAGGCCCGGGGGACTTATCGACCTTCAGTTTATTCAAAACTGCCAGGACATCCTCCCTCCGAACATCTATTTCCTCCAGCCTATTAGTCTGTAACACCTTCTCTTCCTCAAAAACATGGCCCCTCTCCTTGGTGAACACTGAAGAAAAGTATTCATTCATCACCTCGCCTATCTCTACTGAAAGGGCTGAAAGCCTCGATGCTGAAAGCTTATTCCGACTCCAGGAAGTGCAGTTAGCAACCAGGGAAAGTTGGTACTCAGAGACACAAGTGCAGACATGGCTTCCAAAGCAAGAATATCTCTGCAACCACCTCCTGCCTTCCCAATTCCGAGGTCGTTGCACTAATTCTCCAATTCCGGCCCCTATGATTATTTCCGATCTTAGTTGCTCTGCCACTGATGACTCCGAGTCTCTGGAATTCCCTCTATTTCTCTCTGTTTCTCTAAGACAGGTACATGGATGGGAAAGGTTCGGAAGGATATGGACCAAATTGGGCTAGTTCAGTTTAGGAAACTTGGTTAGAATCATAGAATGCCTACAGTGCAGAAGGAGGCCATTCAGCCCATCGGGTCTGCACCGACCACAATCCCACCCAGGCCCTATCCTCATAATCCCACATATTTAACCTAGCTAGTCACCCTGACACCAAGGGACAATTTAGCATGGCCAATCCACCTAACCCAGACATCTTTGGACTGTGGGTGGAAACCAGAGAACCCAGAGGAAACCCACGCAGACATGAGGAGAATGTGCAAACTCCACACAGACAGTCGGAATTGAACCCGGGTCCCTGGCGCTGTGAGGCAGCAGTGCTAACCACTGTGCCACCGTGCTGGATGAGTTGGGCCGAAGGGCCTGTTTCCGTGCTATACATCTCTAAACCTCTAATACATTCCCAGATAGCGAACTCTTTGGCCACCTGTCCTAATATCGACATGATGTGGAGATGCCAGCGTTGGACTGGGGTGGGCACAGTAAGAAGTCTCACAACACCAGGTTAAAGTCCAACAGGTTTATTTGGAATCACGAGCTTTCGGAGCGCTACTCCTTCATCAGGTGAGTGGAGAGGTAGGTTTCACAAACACGGCATATACAGAATTCCGTACCCATGAGGACGGCCTCAACCGGGATCTTGGGTTCGTGTCACACTACATGTGTCCCCCACCATTTGGCCTGGGGCTTGCAAAATCCTACTAACTGTCCCGGGCTTGAGACAATTCACTCCTCTTTAACCTGCGATTATCCCTCTCTCCACTCGCACTGTCTGTACGTGTAAAGACTTGATTACCTGTAAAGACTCGCATTCCAACCATTATCTTGCAATTGTGTCTTTGTCTATATATGCCGTGTTTGTGAAACCTACCTCTCCACTCACCTGATGAAGGAGCAGTGCTCCGAAAGCTCGTGGCTCCAGATAAACCTGTTGGACTTTAACCTGGTGTTGTGAGACTTCTTACTGTGCCATATATTAAGTTGATCTTTCTCTACGCTCTAGCTATGACTCTAACATTATATTCTGCACCCTCTCCTTTCCTTCTCCCCTATGAAGTCTATGAACGGTATGCTTTGTCTGTCTAGTGAGTAAGAAACAATACTTTTCACTGTATCCCAACACATAGAACATAGAACAGTACAGCACAGAACAGGCCCTTCGGCCCACAATGTTGTGCCGAACTTTATCTGAAACCAAGATCAACCTATCCCATTCCCTATCATCCTGGTGTGCTCCATGTGCCTATCCAATAACCGCTTAAATGTTCCTAAAGTGTCTGACTCCACTATCACTGCAGGCAGTCCATTCCACACCCCAACCACTCTCTGCGTAAAGAACCTACCTCTGATATCCTTCCTATATCTCCCACCACGAACCCTATAGTTATGCCCCCTTGTAATAGCTCCATCCACCCGAGGAAATAGTCTTTGAACGTTCACTCTATCTATCCCCTTCATCATTTTATAAATCTCTATTAAGTCTCCCCTCAGCCTCCTCCGCTCCAGAGAGAACAGCCCTAGCTCCCTCAACCTTTCCTTATAAGATCTACCCTCCAAACCAGGCAGCATCCTGGTAAATCTCCTCTGCACTCTTTCCAGCGCTTCCACATCCTTCTTATAGTGAGGTGACCAGAACTGCATACAATATTCCAAATGTAAATAACTGTGATAATAATACATCAAATCCAATTTAATTAATCAGCGGTGCTATGTAAATGCAAGTTGTTGCGTGTGATTATAGTAATGGACAGATGCAGCCGATGGCATACCGCCATCGTATTTTATTGTGGGTGATGTCTTCATCATATTGGAATAGTAAATTAATTCAGTGTAGACTTCTTCACGTGGTCAGTCCCATTGGGGGCGGAAAGAAGAGAAAGACTTGCATTTGCATAGCGCCTTTCACAACCTTGGAACATCTCAAAGCGAGGAGGGGGGAATTTTCCCATCCTGCCTGCCAGGGGAATCGTAGGGGGGTTGGGGGGTGGTGGGTTGGGGGGAGGGGGGGCATGCAAAGGTCCATTGACCTCAGGCAGGATTTTCCAGTTTCGGGGTGAGCGAGGCTGGAAAACTCCACCCACAATGTGTTTTTTTTTAACGGTCCATCAAATACTTTAGAGACTCAGTCACTCTCGCAATGTGAGATTTTCGAAGTATCTTCCACCATAAAGACTGTTTAACCCCTCTGCCATTTCCTTGTTCCCCGAAACTTTCTCCCCAGATTCATTTTCTAAGGGGGCTACGTTCACTCTGATCTGTCTCGCCCTGAGCAGGGCGGCACGGTGGCACAGTGGTTAGCCCTGCTGCCTCACGGCTCCAAGGGCCCGGGTTCGATTCCCGGCTTGGGGGTCACTGTCTGTGCGGAGTCTGCACGTTCTCCCCGTGTCTGCGTGGGTTTCCTCCGGGTGCTCCGGTTTCCTCCCACAGTCCGAAAGACGTGCTGGTTAGGGTGCAATGGCTGTGCTAAATTCTCCCTCAGTGTACCCGAACAGGTGCCGGAGTGTGGTGACTGTTTAATCACTTATCTTCAAGCCAAACCTTGCTGCGTGTTTTGTAAGAAGTCACACCAGGTTAAAGTCCAACAGGTTTATTTGGTAGCACGAGCTTTCAGAGTGTCGCCTCGTGTTTTGCGTCCATTTCTTCCCCACACTCTGACCGTTTCGGATTTTCTGAAAGTCCCTTTTCTCTTTTCATTTACTCCCCACTTTTTTGTAAATATTTCTTCACTTTTCAAGACCTTTTATCAGAAGCAATACGGGATTTTCACAATAACTTCATTGCAGTGTTAATGTAAGCCGACTTGTGACACCAATAAATAAACTTTAAACCCTATTAACATATTTAAAGACGATCTTGTCAGTTTTTATACTCCTCGCTAGCTTGTCCACATAATTTATTTTCTTTCTCCTAATTCTCTTTATTGGCTGAATTCTCCGGTCATTCACGCCGGCGGGATTCTCCGGTCCTGCTGGCAGTCCGCGCCTCATGTGGTAAAACACTGTTAAGCTTATTGCCTGTGTGTGTGTGTGTGACATGCCTGGACATGCCCCTGCCGGCCCTGCCTGAGACTCCTCCCCCCCCGGTCCAGGTATAAAGGTGACTGCTCCCAACCCCCCTGCCTCAGTCGCTGGACCAGTTCATCGGCATGGGTGTGCTCCAAGTCTTTTGCGAATAAAAGCCTATTTGTTCTTGCATACAAACTAGTCTTTGCTTGATTGATAGTGCATCACCTCACCCGTGGGTTTCCCGCCAGCGTGGGGTGACGTCATTGGGAATTCCCATTGGCAGCGGCGGGACTGCGGAATCCCACCGTTAGCAAACAGGGGAAACACGCTGGAGTCCGGGGAATCTCACCCATTACCTTTTTGGTCCCCCTTTGTTGGATTCTGAATTTATTCGGGGCTATCACTGACTTTGCCTCCTTATATTGTGTGCCTCTCTTTATGGGCGATGCAGTAGCACAGTGGTTAGCACTGCTGCCTCACAGCGTCAGGGACCCGGGTTCGATTCCCGGCTTGGGTCACTGTGGAGTCTGCACATTCTCCCCCGCGTCTGCGGGGGTTTCCTCCGGGTGCTCCGGTTTCCTCCCACAGTCTGAAAGACGTGCTGGTTAGGGTGCATTGACCCAAACAGGTGCAGGAGTGTGGCAACTAGGGGAATTTCACAGTAACTTTATTAATGTAAGCCTTACTTGTGACAAATAAATAAATTTTGCATACTGTGGATTATACGGTAATTCTAATCGACCAGCCCTCAGGATGGAAAATAAACAACCTTGTTGAGGGACACTTGCACCAGAGGGACTTTTATGAAAGGGTAAACAGTCTTGTTTGCTCATCTCAGCACTGCCAGTCGGAACGTCACTCTCTTACCCAGGACCGTAACTTTCCACATCACCAATGAAAATCCCAACACGGCGGACTAGCCATGTGAGGGGGAGGGGAGGGTAGTTTCTAGTTTAGTTTATCTAGTTTTTTTACTATAGTCACAAGTAGGCTAACATTAATGCTGCAATGAAGTTATTGTGAAAATCCCCTATTGCTTCAGAAAAAGGAACTTGAAAAGTGAAGAAATATTTACAAAAAAGTGGGGAGTAAATGAAAAGAGATAAGGGACCTTCAGAAAGTCCAAAAGGGTCAGAGTGTGGGGATGAAATGGACACAAAACACACAGCGAGGTTTGGACCGAAGATAAGTGATTAAACATTTACTTTGACCATTATTGATTACCTGGTAGAAACTGCTCAGAATGTGTGCTCTCTCTCTCACTTTCCACCTGTGATCTCATGGGGCGGCACGGTGGCACAGTGGTTAGCGCTGCTGCCTCACCGCGCCAGGGACCCAGGTTCGATTCCCAGCTCGGGTCACTGTCTGTGTGGAGTTTGCACATTCTCCCCCGTGTCTGCGTGGGTTTCCTCCGGGTGCTCTGGTTTCCTCCCACAGTCCAAAGATGTGCGGGTTAGGTGGATTGGCCATGCTAAATTGACCCTTAGTGTCAGGGGGACAAGCTAGGGTAAATGCATAGCATTATGGGGATAGGGCCTGGGTGGGTTTGTGGTCGGTGCAGACTCGATGGGCCGAATGGCCACCTTCTGCATTGTAGGGATTCAATGATTGACGCATTGGCATCTTGTTACTTTGATGTTGGCCAGAACGCGGGATGAAAGAGTGTACAAACTTGCATTTACAAAGCGCATTTGATGGATGCCGCAACACTGGCCAATGAAATCACTTTGGAAGTGTGGCTGCTGTTGTAGTGCAGGAAATTGCAACGCCAAATTTCTGCACAGCAAGACTCCACAAACAGCAATGAGATCGATAAAGTTTAAGAGTTCAAAGTTAAAGCTTTGAAACTTTAAAGTTTGATTTATTAGTGTCACAAGTAGGCTTACATTAACATCGCAATGAAGTTACTGTGAAAATCCCCTAGTCGCAACACTCCGGTGCCTGTTCGGGTACACTGAGGAGGAATTTAGCACGGCCAATGCACCCTAACCAGCACATCTTTTGTGAGGAAACTGGAGCACCCGGAGGAAACCCACACAGACATGGGGAGAATGGGCGGCACGGTAGCACAGTGGTTAGCACTGCTGCCTCACAGCGCCACCCTGGCTTCGATTCCCGGCTTGGGTCACTCTCTGTGTGGATTTTGCACATCCCCCCCGTGTCTGCGTGGGTTTCCTCCGGGTGCTCCGGTTTCCTCACACAGTCTGAAAGGCGTGCTGGTTAGGGTGCATTGACCTGAACAGGCGCTGGACTGTGGCGACTAGGGGAATTTCACAGTAACTTCATTGCGGTGTTAATGTAAGCCTTACTTGTGACTAATAAATAAACTTTAAAACTTTACTTTAATGTGCAGACTCCACACAGACAGAGAACCAACCCGGGAATTGAACCCGGGTCCCTGGCACTGTGAGGCAGCGGTGCTAATCACTGTGCTGTGGTTAGTGAATCAGATGGGTTTTTCCCCACAATCGACAATGGCTTCATGGTCATCAGTAGATTCTTAATTCCAAATATTTTTTATTGAATTCAAATTCCACCATCTGCCGTGGCGGGATTCGAACCTGGGTCCCCAGAACATTAGCTGAATTTCTGGATTAATAGCCTCGTGATAATAACACTAGGCCATTGCCTTAGACATACTGAGATGTGCCCAGACAGTGAGTAGAAGAAGGGCCCCCTCACTGGTGATTGCACCAATTTTGTTTGTTATTCTTCAGGTGCGGCTTGGCTTAGGATCTTTACGCAATGGGTGGTTAGATATTTTTAATGTTTGCTGGCACCTTGCCGTTGAAAACTGCAAGTAGCGTAGGGCATTGCAGGCCAGGTCAGAATGCCATGATCAGATTAAGATGTGGGCTAATGTCTGTCTTTTTAACAAGCTCTGTTGTGATAAGGTAGCAAATTTGACCTTGACTAGTGATCTGGTTTTTGATAAAGCAAGATTGGCAGAAGATCAAAGAGGTGGTAGATGCCTATATTTCAGTGAATAAAGGCAGTGGACCAAGCATAATAACCTAGGCGGGTGGCAGGATGGCGCAGTGGTTAGCACTGCTGCCTCACTGTGCCACGGACCCGGGTTTGATTCCCGACTTGGGTAACTGTGTGGAGTTTGCATGGTGTCTGCGTGGGTTTCCTCCGGGTGCTCCGGTTTCCTCCCACAGTCTGAAAGACGTGCTGGTTAGGTACATTGGCCGTGCTAAATTCTCCCTCAGTGTACCCGAACAGGTGCCGGAGTGTGGCAACTAGGGAATTTTCACAGTAACTTCATTGCAGTGTGAATGTAAGCCTTACTTGTGACAAATAAATAAACTTTTTAACTTTTAAGCAGTTATCAGTGGGCTATTCCACTCTGGAGGCATCACAGCATTACCTACCTGCGCTCCAGCACAGGACAGCAATTGGTGCCCATGGCTGCTTCCGCACCAACCAGCTCCCCCCATCTCACCGCGGAGGCACGGTGGTTAGCACTGCTGCCTCACGGCGCCAGGGATCCGGGTTCGATTCCTGGCTTGGGTCACTGTCTGTGCGGAGTCTGCACATTCTCCCCCGTGTCTGCGTGGGTTTCCTCCGGGCGCTCCGGTTTCCTCCCACAGTCCGAAAGACGTGCAGGTTAGATGCTAAATTCTCCCTCCGTGTACCCGAACAGGCGCCAGAGTGTGGCGACTAGGGGGATTTTCACAGTAAATTCATTGCAGTATTAATGTAAGCCTATTTGTGACACTAATAAATAAACATTAAAAACGATCCACCTCACACTCCTTTATTCATTTAAACAAAATAACTGTATGACCCACCAATCTAAACCTGAGATCAGCCAGCCCATTTATCTTTAACCACTGGCGTGTTCCTGGGAGCTAAATTTGCAATTTTCCAAGAAATGTTTTTTTTTTGTTTTGCAATTATAAAACAAAGAGCTTTGAGATCAACACTCGTTCACAGGAAACACGGCCATTTCCTTTTTTGAGCAGGCACGTACGATCTTGCAGAACTGCGTTGACTATCTCTGCCAACCAATCACCCCCCCGCCCCCACCCCCCCACCCCACCAACCCCTCCACCACCTCTTCCTCCAACTGGTAACACTGCCACCCTTACGCGAAGGAGTAAAACTCTTTTATCTCGCTGGGAGTCGACGGGCCTTGGGAACAGGAGGAAATCATTCAGTGCCTCGAGGGTGTTCCTCTACCCAATTAGGCTAATCTCTGCCACATTTACCCACCTGGATTCCATTGCCTCTAATGAACAAAAAATGTTACCAAACTTGATCTTGTAACTTTAAGTTGACACCCCCGCTTTTGGGAAAGTGTGTTCTGGATTTCCACAACCATTTCTGTGAAGTGCTTTCTTGCTTTCGCCTTGAAAGGCCTCGTCCTAATTTTTAAGGGCAAGATGTCTTGCAAAGGACTCCCACCTCCAGTCATTGATTCCTTACTTGTTGAAGAACCCTTGTTTGGCACTGACCAACTGCTGATAGAGAGCTAAGTCTCACTAGAAAGGGTACCTCAATTTCATCTTCCCTGATGTCTTGATGCATGATGGCACTTCCCTCACAGTGAGAAAAAAAATGATCTGAATCCGTGTGTCTGCTGCTCCTCTGGCTGCTCGCTGTGACAGTCTTGTATCGAGGCATCCTTTCAGTTTCAATTTCCTCATTAGAAACGTCCCACACTGCTCATTGCACCATGAACTCTCTGCTGCATAAATTAAAGGCAGAACAACCTTTGGTGGATGAGGAAACAGCTGGAATCCTGATCGACGCCGGTTTTATTGAACTTGGAAACTTCCTGCTTCCAACTGAGAGTCCCAGAAAAACGGGAGATGGAAGTTGATCCAACCACTGGGGGCTTTGCTGATCTTACAGATGTTAAGACCCCATGTCACGCAGAAAAAACATATTTTCAAGAGGTGAACACCTTCCCAAATTTAATTTTTAATCTTTCATTTGATGCAGTTTCCATTTAAGTTTATTAGTGTTTACAAGTAGGCTTACATTAACACTGCAATGAAGTTACTGTGAAAATCCCCTAGTCGCCACACTCCTACACCTGTTCGGGTACACTAAGGGAGAATTTAGCACGGCCAATGCACCCTAACCAGCATGTCTTTTGGACAGTGGGAGGAAACCGGAGCACTCGGAGGAAACCCACACAGACATGGGGAGAACGTGCAAACTCCGCACAGACAGTGACCCAAGCTGGGAATTGAATCCAGCTCCCTGGTGCTGTGAGACAGCAGTGCTAACCACTGTGCCGCCGTGCCACCCCTTCTAACCTATTAGTCACAAGTAGGCTTACATTAACACTGCAATTATGTTACTGTGAAAATCCCCGGATCGCCACACTCCAGTGCCTGTTCGGTTACACTGAGGGAGAATTTAGCATGGTCAATGCACCCTAAGCAGCACGGCTTTCAGACTGTGGGAGGAAACCGGAGCACCCGTTGGAAACCCCACACAGACACGGGGAGAACGTGCAGACTCCACACAGACAGTGACCCAAGTTGGGAACCGAACTTGGGTCCCTGGCGCTGTGTGGCAGCAGTGCTAACCACTGTGCCGCCATGCTGCCCCTCTAACCTATTTTTCGCTGCTCCTTCATCAGGTGAGTGATGACATCAGAAGAGGTGAACACTCACCTGATGAAGAAGCAGCGCTCCCAAAGCTTGTGATTCCAAATAAACCTGTTGGACTCTAACCTGGTGTTGTGAGACTTCTTACTGTGCCCACCCCAGTCCAACGCCGGCAACTCCACCTCAGACCATTAGTATATATCCATCCCGGACCTCAGTCCGTAGTTTCATTGCAAATAAAATACTTGATAGCCGAATAGTGTAGTTTCCTACAGCTTTATTTTGGAAGTATATTTACCTCACAACCTTCATTTCTTTGCATACAAAAGATGTGACTTAAAATACTTTTTTTTTCTGTACAGATTAAAGCTACATTTTCGTAAAAAGGCTTGAAATATTATAAAATGTCTAGAAAGAGTCCTTCTAAGAATAAACAACCAAGTATTTTCGCTCTATCCATGTGATATACAACTAATAAGAAATGGAACATTTTTTTGGAGTACATGAAACATTACAAAGAGCAAGTACTTTTGAAATGAGTAAATGGGTTTTTTTGTTCTTCAATTTGATTTATTTACAGTTTGTTTTTTAAAAAAAAAATCCGTTAATGCTTTAAATGTACATTCTACTGTTTGAGCTGTGCTACTGACCAAGAACATTGAGAAAAAAATATATAAAATATATATATAGGTCCCTCATAAATTCAGTCCCAACTGAGGCAGGAAATAAGCCCCAGCTAACAGGGTGTTCTCTCATTATTGTGAGCAGTGTGGGCCCTCTATTTAGTTCTTGCTTGCTTGTTCTACCTTGTACAGTCCACCCTTAGGACTACCAGAACCCTATGCCCCAGTCAAAGCTCACACGCTGTACTCTGCTTCCCTCCAGGGCCTGATCTGTGCCTCACTTGCCCCTTGCCTCTACCCAGGCTCGTCACTTTTCACCCCTCTCAACTCACCTCACCCATCTGATCCACAGTTCCGTCACCCTCCCCCTCTCTCCAACGCCCCGCCCCTCTTCCCCAACTTGTCATTCAAAACTCAATTCCTTCTTCAGCTTTTTGATACCTGCCTCTCCCCACCCATTCACCACCCCCCCCCTCCCAATAGCCAACAGTCCAGACCCTTCGGGGTGGGCTTTGAGGCGCTTTATAAAATAAAAAGTGGACATAAAAGATCTGTTTTTTAAAAAATATACAATGTCTATTTCTACCCTCTCCTTGGTCATGAGGTGCAGTGATTAGGGTTTTGAATGAAATTTGACAACAGGGTTGGCTTCTGACTATCGTCTTGTCCCAGTAAAAAGTGGGTAACTGCACCGTGTCCCCTCCCCCTCCTCTCCACCCCTCCTCCCTTTAATTGGAGATAAGCAGGTAATACTATCATGGTTACTCTCAGGCCAGGATAAGCATTGAGGCACAGATTTGGAGATGGGCAAGTCTGGCTTCATGGATCGAAGACTTGAAACTCGCCCTGGGGACAACAGAGAAATTCTTCACCTACCGCCCAGGGGACTGACTGCCTCACGCTCCTGGAGCCAAATTATTGCAAAGGGGCAGAGTGCCAATGTTCACCCCACCTCTCAGCTACTTGAACTGGGCACTAATTCCTCTCAAAATCAGCTTGCGGGTTCGAAATCTCGAGGTTGAGGCTGCTAAAGGAGTGGCTTGTGGACCCAGTAAGGAGCCTTCAGTTCCTAAACTGGATGCCAAGAACAGGCCACATACATTCCTCCGCAATCCGGGAACGGGAATGTGAGTCAGTGGAAGATTTTGTCCTTGCTTGTTCAACACACACTCAAAGTTAAATTAGAACAAGTCTGATTTTCACATCAGAAAATTGACCCTCGTAACTATTCTTTTTGACTCAGTCGAACGGACAATGGCATATTTATTGCTGGGTTGCCATTAGCAACCATGGCAAGGCCTTTAATTTAGCGGGCAGTCTAACTGGACACCAATGAACCGTCAAGCTCATGTTCAATTCAAGCTTATTTTTTCTTAACATTGGAAAACAAAATCTGCTCCTGGAGACGAGGACTGGCAGTGCAGGGAAACAAATCCTCTTCCGTCATGAAGGGTATCAAACTCCTCGCAGACCACCCAATCCAACCCCAACCTTTGCTGCCCCCAGGACTTGAGTTTATCTCATTTTGATGCTGCATTGCGGCAGTCCTTGATTTTTTTTTAGCGCCTTTTTTGCCCGAGTACAGGTGGGTCAGCAGGGTTGAATTTAGGAGTCCAGGATACTGCCAGGAATTAAAGATTAAACTCTAGGATACCCTGACGGGCAAGAGCTATTGAGAAAACCAGAGGGACTTGTGAAAACAAAAAGACCTCTTTCTTGGTTCCTTAAAACCATTTTATTTTTACTTATAAATATCTCAAGAGACCGGGCACCGTGGCCGGAATCTTGCCGCCTCGCCCGCCCCAGAATCGGGGTGGGCGTGGCTCGCAGAACGGCATTCTCCGTTGGCCTTAGGCGGGACCTTACGAGCCTGGGGCATGCGAGGTGGAAAAATCCTGGCATGTGTATCTGGTAACAAAAGAGTTTCCTGACTGGTGTCAAACAGAGTCCATCGTGAGGACTGATATGTCGAACAACTAATAGTGGGAGAGTCAGCGGGGGGGGGAGAAGAGAGGTGGCTGGAGGTCACCTGGTGACACCTCCTGGAATACATCCAATCACAGTGAGGAATACTGGGAGGTGGGGGTGGGAAGGGAATAACTTAGTTAAAAATTAGAACCTCTATTGGATGCCAAAGCTGTTATCATCTTTGAATGGCTGCACCACTAGACACTCTTCTTAAGCCAACCACTGCAAACCTCGTTGACTCAAATACTCCCTTCTACAATCAAAAGACCATCTTTACCCTCTTCGACAGGTACCTGTCAACGAAGTTGGCGAATTGCAACATCTACTGCCTCAACCAAACACAGCCACCCTTTTAACCCAAGGCCACTTGCTCTGTGGGCACCTGATATTCCTACCCTGGCACTGCCTTTCGATGTGGCTGGCGTGAGGGAAGGGTTGTGGAACTGGCAGTGAAACTGAACACGGGTTTTCAATGCTGGGCATCATTAGCTTTCAGGGAGATCCTCCAGTTTAAAATAAGATTGGGCCTCCGTAATCCTGTCGTTAATTATGGTGGGTTATTATGGTGACTTCTTAACAAAAACAGGCAGATTCAGGTGTTTGCCGTTGTAGCATCTGTCAGTGGGCTCACCCGGACTGGCTTAAGAAGACTTCAGAAATCTGAATTGCGTCTATAGACAGGACTTCAACTCCTGCCTGGAAAAGGAATGGGCAATTCATTTCAAAGCCTCTACCTGCTGGTTAGGTGCATTGGCCGTGCTAAATTGCCCCTTAGTGCCCCGGGATGTGTAGGTTAGAGGGATTGGCAGGGGAAATATGTGGGGTTGTGGGGATAGGGCCTGGGGTGGGATTGTTGTAGGTGCTGACTCGATGAGCCTCCTTCTGCACTGTGAGGGTTTCTATGACTTCTTCTATGACCTGTAGATGCAGTGCTGTAGGCCTGTTCAAGGCTCCTACTCCCATTCAGTGAGCACCCAGAACAAATCATCCTGAACTTTAGCCAAGTCTTAGATCTTCATAGACCTGCTAGATTCACCCTCACCAATTAAATGTTCGGTTGAATGAACTAAGTTTAATGAGCTTCATATTTTCTGGCTGTATTAATCAGTCCTTTGAACAGATTACACCCAATTAAAAAGTAAGGAGTGTCAGAGGGATTAGCAGGGTAAATATATGGGGTTGTGGCCTGGCAGGTATTGTGGTCGGTGCAGACTCCATGGGCCTTCTGCACGGTAGGGATTCTATGATCTCTTTTCCCTTGAAACAAAACTGTTACAAATAAAATTGCACAATGACTAGCGTGACACGGTCGATTCGCATGAATTCGTAACTCATTTTGAGGCCTGGTGGGTAAGTGAGATAAGAGAGGACTATGCCAATGACTCCCCGGGCAATTTGAAACAGCAGGCTTGAGTGAGCCGTGCTCCGCTCCCTGTCTGTTTAGGCTGGGTTGGGTTGGGATTTTAGGCAGAGCTTTTTTTTTTATTCCTACTCTCCGGCCTTTCTGCAACACTTGGGACAATTCTTGGAAAAGTCTCGCAGGTTCCCTCCCTACGCCGGAAGAACGTGACAATACATACAAACGACAAGTGTTCCTTTGAAACTTGAAACAGTTAAATAACATACAATGATACTCTTGGTAACATCACAATTTCCAATGGCAGTCAGTTTTAGGAAAGCATATTGAGGATTAAAAAAAAGCACAAGAGGAAGAAATCATATTCAAATTTCTCATATTAATTACTTTACATATAGTGAAATGAAGGATGACCCTAATTTGAGGCTTCAATGGTTTGGACAGTGTTTTTTTGTTAGCGTTTGCATTGCTTGAAACACAATTTCCTTGGGCGTTTATTTTAGCCAGCCATTTTGGAATGGTTCCTGGCAGCAGGTGAAAGACTTAAGACCACTTTGGAGTCCCAAAGAGAAGGAGGTGAACTTACTGTAACAGCTAAGTTAATGTAGTGTGGGGTGCAACCATACTCAGGACAAGCAGCAAATGTAGCGTCTGAGTCCTCTTGTCCAAATTCTTCAGAGGTGATTTCTCCGGGGGGGGGGGGGGGGGGAGGAGGAGGAGGAGGAGGAGGGAGCGGATCCTTCTCGATGGGTCGTAAGCAATCCCGGACAAGAACCTGACAAAACTACGAGTAACAGAGGTTGCCCGAGAGTCCCAGGCGTCGGTCAAACCAGTGATAGGCGAGAGAGGTCCAGTACTTTGGGTGGGGTGGGGGGGGGGGGGGGGGGGCTTAAAAAAGGGGCTTTTAACGCTCGTGACATGTTTGAAGAGGTGCCGCGCACTCACGAGAATATTTAAAATGTAACAGGCTTCACCCAGAGGCCCCTACTGGTTCGTATGCACGTGCAGTAAAGGCAGTGACCACAGTGAGACAGGGATAAATCGAAAACCTTCCTTCTCACCATTTTCTTTGGAAAAGAAAAGAATCTTTCCCTTGAAATTCGAAACCAAGAGACGACCTCCGCTGCAAATCCAGCCGGCGTTCCTACAGAACCGGCTCCTTCATGACGATGTCTTTAAGATAATGACAGGAGAAGTAGCGACAAAAATAATAATAATAGCCCAGGTCCTAATATCCTATAGAGACTTCTCTCTCTCTCTCTTTTTGTTTAATTAAAAAGGAGGAATGATGCATTTTACGCAAAAACTTGCATTTTGGTCGCTTGTTCAGACATGTGCTGTAATTGAGCTTGATGTCCAATTATGGCCGGGCTTGGGGTAGAGTCTGACCAATCAGACATGGAATGCGGAGATGGACTGGACCACTGTTCGGGCGACTCTGGGGATGGGGTCAGGTAGGGGTGTTCGTTCTTCAGGCGGAGGTAATGTTTGGGCGTGCTGTCGTGGCCTGACGTGTAGCTGTGTTTGGAAGTGGGGGTCAGGTAGTCCTCCGTGGCGGTGTTACTGTGCTGCTTGTAAAACGGCGGCACGTTGGCCTGGGGAGGCTGGGTGTCCTGCGGCGAGATCGACTGGTTGCAGTGATCCGGTATCCGCGCCATCTCGTTCCTCAGCAAGCTCTGCTGGATGGAGTGGCTGGTGGCGGAAGGGGTGCACCTCTGCTGCACCTGAGAGGCTTGCGAGATGGCCTGCTGCTCGGCTGGGTTTGGGGGCTTGACTGGACTCTGCTGGCTGATCATTTGGGGTCCGCTCCCCATGGTCATGCGGCTCTGCAGCACCAAGCCGTGCTGCAGGACTTGGCCCGGCTGGTGCAGACTGGCATGCGACCCGGCCGGCTGTTGCACCACATTGATGACCGAGTTGCACTGCGAGCTGGGGATCCTCGTCTGCCACTCGAAGGGCACGGTGGTGATGGGGCTCACCATCCCAACATTAAGACCAAGGCCACTGGCATTCAGCAGGCAGTTGGGCTGGCCACCGACTTGGGACATTGTGAGACGCGGCTGCATGTGGTTCATGGATAGGATGGCAGTATTCTGAGCGACATCTCCAAGGTCACCAAGTCCTGCCAAGGAGACAGTGAAGGGGCCTTCCAGAATGCCATTCACCGGAGGGTTGGCGAGCACAGATAAGGAGCCAGCGGGATGTAAGATGCCAGAAGATGTCATGACCGGGGACGTAGGGTTGGTAATGTAGGCACGCGGCGAATCCAATGAGTCTACTGGAGACAGTGTCACTGAGCTTTCCATGAGGGATGCTTGGCAATCCAAACTCAACTTTTTGTTCCTGGTTTTTGGTTCCTTCGAGTCCTTGGTCATGTTGCTGTTATTCCCGGAGCCGGAATTCTTGGAGTTGGGCCTCCTTGCTTTCTTCCCCTGGGGCGTTTGCTTTAAGTTAGTCATGTAACTGTTTGGCGGGCACATGAGGGGGGACATTGAATGGCTGCCCATGTGACCGCCTTGTCCCTGAGGGCTCCGCACAGCGTTGTACTCGTCCAGCAGCTGCACAATGTCGTGATGCATCCGCTCCTGCGCGATGTCCCACGGTAACCGATCCATGTGGTCTTTGATGTCGCGGTTGGCAAAGTGATCCAACAGCATCTGGGCAGCTTCAAAGCTTCCTTCCCGGGCAGCCAGAAAGAGTGGCGTCTCCTCCTGCAAGAATAAAGGTTTCCTTAGCGTAAGAAATAGCGCAGAAGGACACAGTTGCTTCAAGCCACAGATCATAGAATCCTACAGCATAAGGAGGCCATTCGGCCCATCGTGTCTGCACCGACCATAATCCCACCCAGGCCCTATCCCCATGCATTTACGCTAGCTAGTCCCTCTGACACTAAGGGGCAATTTAGCATGGCCAATCCCCCCATAACCTGCATGTCTTTGGATACTAAGGATCAATTTAGCATGGCCAATCCACCTAACCTGCACATCCTTGGACACTAATGGGCAATTTAGCATGGCCAATCCATCTAACCTGCACATCTTTGGATGTTAAGGGACAATTCAGCATGGCCAATCCCCCAAACCCGCACATCTTTGAACACTAAGGGGCAATTTAGCATGGCCAATCCACCTTAACTACACATCTTTGGATGCTAAGGGACAATTTAGCATGGCCAATCCACCTAACCCGCACATCCTTGGACACTAATGGGCAATTTAGCATGGCCAATCCATCTAACCTGCACATCTTTGGACAGTGGGAGGAAACTGGAGCACCCGGAGGAAACCCACGCAGACACGGGGAGAACGTGCAAACTCCACACAGACAGTGACCCAAGCCAGGAATTGAACCCGGGTCCCTGGTGCTGTGAGGCAGCAGTGCTAACCGCTGTGCTACTGTGCCACCCAGGAGATATTAGAATGCATTAATAGCATTTGTCAGCACGACACTGGAGCCACAAAGATTATAAGATGTGGACAGGAGGCATAGACTAGAAACATAGAAACTAGAAGCAGGAGTCGGCCATTCGAGCCTGCTCCGCCATTCATTTTAATCGTGGCTGATCATCGAATTCACTATCTTGATCCCTGGACACTTAATAGGGAGGAAGGGAACTAAATATATCGGAAGCACCATTGAGCCATTCTCACTGTTGCCTAAGCAGCTGGTTAGATATTGGAGGAAGCTGGTTGCAGATCATTTCCTGCCTAGCAGGATATGCATTTGTGAAATAGAAGATTTTAGTTCAAACCTGGGTTTGAACTTAATTTCAGACCATCTGTCATGGAGCTGTCAGAGATCCTGGGTACAGCAACCTTAGTGCTGGTACCCAGGACGAGGCAATTAGTTGACTTGAGTACTAACAGCGTGAGACACCATGCATAATCCAATGCGAGGCCTTTAATGACATGTGCACAAGGGGAAACCACCCAGTATTTGTCCTAGTTGCCAATTACAGTCAACTACAGCAAATCAGAAACAAGCAATTTTTCAAATCCTTCACTTGTATACATATTCGCCAATTAAATCCTGGCATTTCGCCCTTTCTCATTCGATGAAAAACTGACTTCTGCTAATCCTTCATTTGCATAGAACATCCCCATACCTCGCCTTTGGTATCCGTTGTGGAAAAATCTGGTCTTGCTCACCCTCTGGTGAAGGCCGAAAAACAGAATGTTATGGGGCCTACACAGATGAAGATTAGCCTAAGATGATAGCAGGTTACTGCTGGATGCTGGAATCTGAAACCAGAAGAGAAAATGCTGGAAAATCTCAGCAGGTCTGGCAGCATCTGTAAGGAGAGAAAAGAGCTGACGTTTCGAGTCCAGACGACCCTTTGTCAAAGCTCTGACCGCTTTGACAAAGGGTCATCTGGACTCGAAACGTCAGCTCTTTTCTCTCCTTGCAGATGCTGCCAGACCTGCTGAGATTTTCCAGCATTTTCTCTTGCGGTTGAAGATTAGCCTGTTCATGCTGAAATAGCAGACACTGACTCCTTTTGAAGGTCTGTAAGCAGAGAAACATTTTCCACCGCTGTACACTTTATTTTGAACATTTTAGCTTCCGCACAGTTTAACTTCCAAACTATGAAACTTCAATCTGAACATTTTAACTTCCACGGAACAGGGATTGAAGAATTGACAGAGTGTCCCTAATGTACATGAGAAGTGACATGCCTGATTCCTTACCTTACTGTCCTGCATATCCTTGTTGGCTCCATTCTTCAGCAAGACCAGAGTGGCATCAATATTATTCACTGCTGCAGCCCAGTGCAAGGCTGATTTACCTAAACGGGCAGATTAAACAGCAGGGTTACTTACAATGGTGTGGCAAGCAAGGATATTAGCCAAGGTCAGTCCATTTGCCTAGTAGAAGGAACCAGCTTTGTGAGAAGACACGTGTGCACACCGGAAATGAGAGCAGGGTACTTGGGGCGACACAGTGGCACAGCGATTAGTACTGCTGACTCACAGTGCCAGGGACCCGGGTTCGATTCTGGCCTCGGGTGACTGTCCGTGTGGAGTTTGGTGTCAGGGGGATGAGCAGGGGTTGTGGGAATAGGGCCTGGGTGCAGGCTCGATGGGCCGAATGGCCTCCTTCCGCACTATAGGGATTCTACGATTCTCCCCGTGTCTGTGTGGGTTTCCTCCGGGTGCTCCGGTTTCCTCCCATAGTGCGAAAGACGTGCTGGTTAGGGTGCATTGGCCGTGCTAAATTCTCCCTCAGTGTACCCGAACAGGCGCCGGAGTGTGGCAACTAGGGGATTTTCACAGTAACTTCATTGCTGCGTTAATGTAAGCCAAGTTGTGACAATAATAAATAAATTAAATAAATAAATAATCGCTCCTGCAAAACAGCTCGAGGTTCCTTTAACTCCAATCGCTATTGATGTTAACAGGCGTTTGATCCAAGGGCCCTGGATTATAGTTTGAGGGGATGTCGACAACCCCAACCATCTCAAACATACCAATCTCATCCACAGCGTTGACATCAGCATGGCAGGCTATCAGTTCCTCGACCATTCCCTCGACGGCGAGGCGGGCAGCAAGAATCAGGGCAGTGGAGCCATCGACCATTCGCGCGTCCAGGTCTGTGGCTCGATTTCTGATGAGTATCTGACGGAGAGCGAACAACACAGAGTTCACCTTTGCTGCGACTGCTAAAACCCAAACTTTCCGATCAATGTGCTCAGCAGCGACCTTCACAAAAAGCACCTCTGGTCTTCGAGATACAATTGCACGCTTTTCACAAACTGGTTTCATTGCATCACCAAGATCTCTGGCGAGACAAGGGCCGGAATTTTACCGGCATGTCCGCCCGAGGTTTTACGATCCGAGGCCAGCGGAGAATGCCGTTCTCCAAGCCTCGCCCGCCTCTGGAATCGGGATGGGCGTGCTGGTAAAATTCCAGCCAAGGAGCCTGCAATTTAATCGAGGGATCGAGTTGCTGAGTGCATAGAATAATAGCGGACCTATTCGCATTAAGTTGATCTTTCTCTACAACTTAGCTATGACTGTAACACTACCTTCTGCACTCTCTCCTTTCCTTCTCTATGAACGGTATGTTTTGTCTGTATAGCACGCAAGAAACGATACTTCCCACTGTATACGAATACATAATAAATCAAATCAAATCAGAGGAATGAGTTACAGGTTGGAATCCAGTTCAGATGAACACACAGTAATCTCTCCAGATGGAAATTTAAGTTCAGACACACCAGTTGTGCAACTCCAAGAAACTCACAACATTATTTTAGTTGCAGTTGCTTTGGAAGATCAGTTTTTGAATCAGTACAATGGTTTTTATCAGCTTTATGCTCCTCCGATTAACACTTGTTTTTAGGGATTTTAACTAACATCATTCAATAATCTGGAAAATTCTGAAATGACTTGGTCCCAAACATTCCAGACCAGAGAGGCTAGAGTGGTATACAATATTGAATTATCAGGGGACAAATTACAGATGGGGATATCATTGAGGATTAGATTAATTTGCTGATTCTGACACTGCGGTACAGAGGCTGAATGGCCTACTCTATTTTTCCCATGATTAACACATAAATAATATCTGGGAGAGTGTTACGAGGAACTCTAATCGGAGTTTTTTTACTCTTTCGTGGGACCTGGGCGTCGCTGGCTGGGCCAGCATTTATTGCCCATCCCTAGTTGCCCGAGGGCAGTTGAGAGTCAACCACATTGCTGTGGCTCTGGAGTCACATGTAGACTAGACCTTATAAGGACGGCAGATTTCCTTCCCTAAAGGACGTTAGTGAACCAGATGTATTTTTCCGACAATCGACAATGGTTTCATGGTCATCAGTAGATTCTTAATTCCAGATATTTTTTCACTGAATTCAAATTCCACCATGTGCCGTGGCGGGATTCGAACCCGGGTCCCCAGAACATTAGCTGAGTTTCTGGATTAATAGTCTAGCGATAATACCAGTCGGCCACCGCCTCCCCCTCAAGCACAGCTTGAGAGACTTTCTTTGCTGTCTACCCATCATTCATATAGGGTGGCACGGTGGCACAATGGTTAGCACTGCTGCCTCACAGCGCCAGGGACCCGGGTTCGATTCCCGGCTTGGGTCACTGTCTGTGCGGAGTCTGCACTTTCTCCCCGTGTCTGCGTGGGTTACCTCCAGGTGCTCCGGTTTCCTCCCACAGTCCGAAAGACGTGCTGGTTAGGGTGCATTGGCCGTGCTAAATTCTCCCTCAGTGTAACCCGAACAGGCACCGGAGTGTGGCGACGAGGGGATTTTCACAGTAACTTTGTTGCAGTGTTAATGTAAACCTACTTGTGACTAATAAATAAACTTTACTTTTTTTGACTTCACTTTATTTGGACGAGCATCCACAATCCTGCTGTTCAGCCTCTGGTGTTGCGCTGCACTGTGCAGTTCGCTGTGGTTTAATGGATAGGCCCATTCCAGGACTCGAGTACAAGGCAGGTACACCACTGCAGCACCGCACTGAGGGAGTGCTGCACTGTCGGTGTTGCCATCTTTTAAACCCAGCCACGACCTGCTCCATCAGTAACAGATCCCGGGACGTTAATAAAGTTGGTGTTTCTAAAATTGTCTGTTGAAAAATAGGTAGTTTTTTTCCTGCAAGTACACAGAGAGCCTAGAGTGAAACATTTCTATCGAGAGGCCAGCGTCGCCAAGACAACAGGCTGTTTTTGCCCAACCAATTTAGACTAGGCATTTGAATAACAGCAGCCTATCAGATCTGAATTTGATGTTTTGGAAACCTGAGAACCCATCCTATTGTGGGGATGTTTGGTGTGTCATCAGGGTTTTAAGAGACAGCTCTCAGATCCAGAGAGACAGCCAGCAAATGTCTCTGCCACAACTAATAGTTCAAAGCCTCGTCTGAATAGGGGCGGCACGGTAGCACAGTGGTTAGCACTGCTGCTTCACAGCTCCAGGGTCCCGGGTTCGATTCCCGGCTTGGGTCACTGTCTGTGTGGAGTTTGCACATTCTCCTCGAGTCTGCGTGGGTTTCCTCCGGGTGCTCCGGTTTCCTCCCACAGTCCAAAGATGTGCGGGTTAGGTTGATTGGCCAGGTTAAAAATTGCCCCTTAGAGTCCTGGGATGCGTAGGTTAGAGGGATTAGCAGGTAAATATGTGGGGGTAGGGCCTGGGTGGGATTGTGGTCGGTGCAGACCCGATGGGCCGAATGGCCTCCTTCTGCACTGTAGGGTTTCTATGATTTCTATGAATAGGAAAGGTACCAAAAGAAGACAGAGAATCCAGATAGAAGAAAGAAGATTCTGGAAGGTAAAACCTGGTTGTATTTTGAGAGTGACTAAAAAAATTTGATTTTTTTTGGTTAATAAGTGGGAATTGTATTATCTAAACAGCATTCCATTAGAATAGTGTTTTATTTGGTTGGTTAATAGTTTAGTTAAGCTGTTCACTGTTAGATGAATAAAGTGCTTCTTGTTGATTTTACAGAGAGAGTCAGGTAGTTATTTTGATTTAGCCACTGAAAGTTGCTGAAGTGCAGATATTACCTCTTCTCACACGCACTTTAACAGATTATGAGGTGAGGTATTCCTCTTTGTGTGGTTAGGTGTTAATTCTCAAAGAGCGGATCAACCTCCCCTTTATAACACTATGAAGAAGAGTTGATAACTTCTCCTTAGCATCCTGGACAATATTTATGCCTCAATCACCATCAAGGAAGCAGATTATGTGGTGATTATCAGATTGTGGTTAGTGGAGGTTTGTTGTGTGCTAACTGGCTGTCGTCTTTCTTACACGACAGCAATGATTGTGCTTCAGGATGGTTGTCATTGGTTGTAAGTCACTTTTGGATGGTCAGTGGATGTAAAACACACTATATAAACTCAACATTTTCCTTCCTCCAAACACAATGCAGACCATCATTGCCACATAAACACTGACTGAGCTGCTAAGTACCCTTCCATAACTTTACCTGGAAGACTCCTTGGGCATCAGCAGCGACTGCAGCGTGGAGAGGAGTGCGTCCGGTGTTGTCCTGGGCATTGGCATCTGCACCCGCGTCGAGGAGTCTCTTGGCAGCGTCTGCCCGGGCGTAGCGGGCAGCCAGGTGGAGGGCAGTCTCTCCGGTTCGGTCCGTCTGTGCGCAGAGGTTGGCCCCTTGGTAGATGAGGTCGGAGATGATGTTGGCAGATGAGTCCTCCGGGTCATCTTCCTCAGTCAAGCCGGTGTCCAGTCCTCCGCCACAGTAAGAAGCCAGCATCAGTGGGGTGAAACCATCTAAGACAAACACAAGGATTGATTTTCACCCAAAGACCTTTCCCACCTTTGCGCTTTATTCTTGAAAGGATTTGCAACTCAATATGAAGCGGTACTTCTGTGACGCTCACACAGGAAACTCCAGACTCCATAGCATTACGGCACGGTGGCACAGTGGGTTAGCACTGCTGCGTCCCAGCGCCAGGGACCTGGGTTCGATTCCCGGCTTGGGTCACTGCCTGTGCGGAGTTTGCACATTCTCCCCCGTGTCTGCGTGGGTTTCCTCCGGGTGCTCCGGTTTCCTCCCACGCTCTAAACATGCGTGGGTTAGGTTGATTGGCCAGGCTAAATTGCCCCTTAGTGTCAGGAGGTTAGTAGGGTTAATAGGTAGGGTTATGAGGATAGGGGCTGGGTGGGATTGTGGTTGGTGCAGACTCGATGGGCTGAATGGCCTCCTTCTGCACTGTAGGGATTCTATGATCATTACACAGCACAGAAACAGGCCGACTGCTCCATGCTGATGTTTATGCTCCATGAGTCTCCTCCCACCCTATGGCCAGAATTTTATTGTCCCACCCACCACGGGAATCAGAGCGGACGAGGAGCGGAGAATGGGAAGGTCCGTTGACCTCAGGCGGGGTTTTACGGTTTCGGGAAGAGCGCGGCCGGAAAATCTCGCCCCATATCTAAATAGAGTCATCGACGTTTACAGCATGGAAACGGGCCCTTCGGCCCAACTTGTCCATGACGCCCTTTTTTTTAAAACCCCTAAGCTATCTTTATATTCCTTTCTCCCTCACAGACATAACTAGCATCACTTAAAGGTCCCTATGCTGTTTGCCTCGACCACTCCATGCAAGTCCCACATTCTAATCACTCCGAGTAAACAAGGGCCGTGGCGATATTAAGCTATGATGTGGAGATGCCGGCAATGGACTGGGGTAAACACAGTAAGAAGTTTAACAACACCAGGTTAAAGTCCAACAGGTTTATTTGGTAGCAAAAGTCACAAGCTTTCGGAGCCTTAAGCCCCTTCTTTAGGTGAGTCTTCACCTGAAGAAGGGGCTTAAGGCTCCAAAAGCTTGTGGCTTTTGCTACCAAATAAACCTGTTGGACTTTAACCTGGTGTTGTTGAACTTCTTACGATATTAAGCTACGTAGACCAGGATGTTAAGGGTTCCATCCCTGGGCCATACAGAGTTAGTTGATCTCACCCTGTCTTGTGGTATCACAACTAGCCTCAGTGCCCCCCTGGGCAGAGGGAATAGGAAAAATCGTCACGTGGATTACTCTCAATCGGCACGGTGGCACAGTGGTTAGCGCTGCTGCCTCACAGCGCCAGGGGCCCGTGTTCGATTCCCGGCTTGGGTCACCGTATGCGCGAAGTCTGCACATTCTCCCCGTGTCTGCATGGGTTTCCTCCGGGTGCTCTGGTTTCCTCCCACAGTCCGAAAGACGTGCTGGTTAGGGTGCATTGGCCGTGCTAAATTCTCCCTCAGCGTACCTGAACAGGCGCCGGAGTGTGGAGACTAGGGGATTTTCACAGTAACTTCATTGCAGTGTTAATGTAAGCCTACTCGTGACACTAATATATAAACTTTAAACTAATCACCACACTCAATGAGTCAAAGCCCTGTGATCCTCATGCTCTCAATGTTGTGCAGCTCACTGACCCTGATCAGCGGGCGGCACGGTGGCACGGTGGTTAGCACTGCTGCCTCAGAGCCAGGGACCCGGGTTCGATTCCCATCTTGGGTCACTGTCTTTGTGGAGTCTGCACGTTCCCCCCATGTCTGTGTGGGTTTCCTCCGGGTGCTCCAGTTTCCTCCCACAGTCCAAAGATGTGCGGGTTAGGTGGATTGGCCATGCTAAATTGCCCCTTAGGGTCAGGGGGATTAGCAAGGTAAATATGTGAGGTTACGGGGATAGAGGGATTGTGATCGGTGCAGATGGGCCAAATGGCCTCCTTTTGCACTGTAGGGATTCTATGATTCTATTCTATGATTCCATGCCAAACATGGAACCGTTGTGAGTTGCACATCGATCCTTCTGTATCAGATTCCATTTCTAGCCAAAGAGGCATGCAGAAAGCCATGGCATTGGCCGGTGTTACTATGTAACCATAGTTACATAGTAACACCGGCCATTGGGATGTGGATTAGAAACTTTGGGTCTGTTTGATTTACCACTACAGCCAACGCAACGTGGTGCTCGCTAACGGGAAAAAGCCTTTTCTCGACTATCTGACTGGACGAGTACCTGGACCTCGCACGTTCACATCCATGCAATCAGAATCAAACTCTCCCTGAGGTGGAGTCAGGGCCATGGAGGGCGGCATGCGAATGTCTGCTGCAGCGAGGTGATGTTGAGTCCATTGGCGACAGTCTACTGCATCTTCATTATCCGACAGAATGGTTGGCTCCTCCACCTGAGGGGGTATGTCAAAGAGAGTTCAGAGTGCAGGTTAATGGCAGTGTAGAGAAGGCTCATATCTGGACTAACACTGCAAGTAGCACTGACAGCCATCTTCAACCCCCATTGAGGGATATCACACTGCAGCTGGCACAGGACAGATCTCTTAGACTTAGAAGACTTATTCTGTCCAGAGAGGCTTGAGGCAGACAAAGCACAACTGTTTTCTGGAGCTTGTTTATCCTGAAGCCAGAGGCTATAGCGCGAGGACTGCACATCAAACATGGCTGACCAGGAAATTCTCCTGCTTCTATGGGCGGCACAGCGGCTAGCACTGCTGCCTCACAACGGCAGGTACCCGGGTTCGATTCCCGGTTTGGGCCACTGACTGTGTGGAGTTTGCACATTCTCCCCATGTCTGCGTGGGTTTCCTCCGAGTGCTCAGGTTTCCTCCCACACTCCAAAGATGTGCTGGTTAGGTACATTGGCCATGCTAAATGTACCCGAACAGGTGCCGGAGTGTGGCGACTTGGGGATTTTCACTGTAACTTCATTTCAGTGTTAATGTAAGCCTACTTGCGACTAATAAATAAACTTTAACTTTGGGTTTCCTCTGGGTGCTCCGGTTTCCTCTCTCAGTCCAAAGATATGCGGTTACATTGATTGGCCATGCTAATGTGACCCTAGTGTCAGGGGGATTAGCAGGGTATATGAGGGTTGTGGGAATAGGGCCTGGGTGGGATTGTGGTCGGTACAGACTCAATGGGCTGAATGGCCTCCTTCTGTACTGTAGGGATTCTATGGATTCTATTGCCTGCTGATGGCGTTGGAAGGATTTACAGTTTAACACAACCTATGTGGCTGCATTATGAGTGCACCTTCCGTGGCCATCAGGTCCTGGAGTGGGACTTGAACCCAGAACTTCTGGTTCAGAGGCAGGGATGCTACTCACTGCGCCACAAGACCTCCCATTGCCCTCAGGCCTGCCAAAAACCATTGAGACTAGGTGATAAGCAGGTTATCCCATTGTGACATCCTGATAAGAAGCTGTGAGTGTAGCTGGGACCTCCTCTCCCTCAGGGAGAATCAGAGGCAAAGTCAGCCCATTCTCTGATGTCTCTCAACAATGTTGCCTCTGGCCTTTGAGACAGCATCGGCAATGGAGCCCCAAAACTGGGAGGAGAGGGGAAAATAACGAAAGAAAAATGGGTTAAAAAATGAATAACGCACCAAGGTTCAAATACGTGGATGTAACAATCCTGAAAAACAGACACATGTGGAAATATTTTGCGGATTAAATCAGAGGTACAAAGAAAGGGATATCTCGGACAAGAGATTTCGAAATGATATCCAGTTAAATTACCTCGGTCAGGTAAAGAAGATCCCCAGGTACAATGTACCTTCTCCAGTGCCACCACTATGTTTGGGCTCTGACCAATAACTGGAAGTTGCACTGATGAAAAGCTAGAACCAGAGGGCACCACCTCAGGCTAAAGGGACGATCCAGGTGAGGAGGAATTTCTTCAGCCAGAGAGTGGTGAATCTCTGGAACACTTTGCCGCAGAAGGCTGTGGAGGCCAGGTCATTGAGTGTCTTTAAGACAGAGATAGATAGGTTCTTGATTAATAAGGGGATCAGGGGTTATGGGGAAAAGGCAGCAGAATGGGGATGAGAAAAATATCAGCCATGATTGAATGGTGGAGCAGACCCGATGGGCCGAGTGGCCTAATTCTGCTCCTATGTCTTATGGTCACAAAGGACTTGAGGTACAGCAGATGTAGGACCCTGTGTAAAGTTCCCTCTATCTTGGCCAACAGTCGCTCAACATCAACCTTGTAAGAGTGGTACTGACTGTACCATTTCCAATGCATCATCCAGATATCTCCTCTGAGCAAGATTCCCAAATTGATTCAATTAGTGTTGCATCGAATTGAGTCACCTTTCAGGTAGGATTATAACCAGCAAAGATAGGGAGAGCGACAGCAGAGAGGGGAAGAAATTTGGTCCCATCAGTATAAGCTGGAAAGCAGCCTAGCTCCTCAAGCTGAAGAGACAACGTTCAGACTCAACAAACTGGTCATGACACTCATTATCCTACCGATGGCACCTGCAGAACCCGCAAAGTCCAGCAGGAGGCGAGAAAATGGCTGTGATTCTTAATTCGCAAAGCGTAAGGGAACAGAGACAGTCCTCACCTTGAGCCGTTTCGCCTCGGGGCACTCCGTGTCCAACCACTGCTCTGTCTGGAGGTCCCGCTCACTGATCAGACCCTCCTCCACCATGGATTTGGAGATGTGCCTGGTGAGAAAGAGGAGGAGGTCAGCTAGGAAACTACCCGAGGAAAGCAGGTCCTCCAGCCTCAAGCCCCATGGAGACAGAAAAAAGAAACCTACTGCATTTGATGGTTAGCCATGATCATAATGAATGGCAGAGTAGGTTCAAAGGGCCGAATGGCCTACTCCTGCTTCTCCTTCTCCTGCTCAGTGGAAACCGTTGCCCAAATGAAGACTCCAAATCCATGCACATGGGTTAACAGCCAAGAAACAGGAAACCTGCCAGTGTTTTTTTATTCATTTGTGGGACATGGGCGTCGCTGGCTGGGTCGGCATTTATTGCCCATCCTTAGTTGCCCAAGGGTAGTAGAGAGTCAACCACATTGCTGTGGCTCTGGAGTCACATGTAGGCCAGACCGGGTAAGGACAGCAGATTGCCTTCCCCAAAGGACATTAGTGAACCAGATGGGTTTTTCCAACAATGGTTTCATGGTCATCAGTAGATTCTTAATTCCAGATTTTTTTCTAATTGAATTCAAATTCCACCATCTGCCGTGGCGGGATTCGTACCCGGGTCCCCCGGAACATTAGCTGAATTCCTGGATTAATAGCACTGAGGTATACTGGAATGCTCCAGAGGAGAACACATTTTTGCAAACCAGAGATGGGTGACCTCATTCAAATGCTACATACGAATTAGGAGCAGGAGGAGGCCACTCGGCCCCTCGAGCCTGCTCCGCCATTCAATAAGATCATGGCTGATCTGGTTGTAACCTCGGGTGGAATTCTCCCCAAATATTTCGAAGTGTTGTCCCCAGCAAGAACACTGGTGGGAGGGTCAGGACGATTCAGTTCACAATTCAGCCAGACGTAGAAAGGTTTTTTGGAGTCTGGGGAGATTCTCACTGAATTCTCCCACACTTGGAATTTTCTTTTGGAGTAGAAATCAGTTAGGAGTAAAAGCGCTGGCAAGGTGGTCTCCAGTCAACCCTACACTCATGCCACCAACACCCATTACTCGCTAGCTAAGATCCCCTGCCACTCCCTGGAAGCAGCCCGCACCCCCCCCCCCCCCCCCGCAAACTGGCACCAATGCTCCCTCCCCCCAAGTGAGCGACATCCAGCTCACTTTGGGCTGCCAATGGTCCCCCTCCCTTCAGGAGCCCCCCCCATGATCCCTCACAAGGACCCCCTTTAGGAGCCTCCAATGTTTCCTCTTCAGCACCCCCCTTGACACTGCCTACCCAGCAGTCTGGCACTACCCCCGGCTACCTGGCAGTGACAACCTGGTGCCAGAGGGCAATGCCAGGCCACTACCCAGCCATTACCCCCAACCACCCAGGGACTTCAACAGCCCCAGAGCATGTGATAATGTGGTTTTTGGGAGGAGCTAGGTCTGTAGCAGACAAAAACCGCTTTCAGTTCTGGCTGGGGTTTATTTCAAGACAGAGGTCTGCAAGCTGCTCTGAAACCTGGCACCAGATTGGCACTGCCAGCTAGCCAGGGGTAGTGCCAGGCTGCTGGGTAGGCAGTGCCAAGAGAGTGTGCTGAAAATGGGACAATAGGGGCTCCTAAAGGGAGTCCCTGGGGGGGAATCATGGGGTGGGGGCTCCTGAAGAGAGGGGGATCTTTGGCAACCCCATTAGCTGGGTGTCGCTCACTTGGGGGGAGGGAGTGTTGGTGCCAGTTAGTGGGGGTAATGGGAAGGCGATGGCCTAGTGGTATTATCACTTGACTATTAATCCAGAAACTCGAATCCCGCCACAACAGATGGCGCAATTTGAATTCAAGAAAATAATATCTGGACTTAAGAATCTACTGATGACCAAGAAACCATTGTCGATTGTCAGAAAAACCCATCTGCTTCACTAATGTCCTTTAGGGAAGGAAATCTGCCGTCCTTACCCGGTCTGGCCTACATGTGACTCCAGAGCCACAGCAATGTGGTTGACTCTCAACTGCCCTCGGGCAACTAGGGATGGGTAATAAATGCTGGCCAGCCAGTGACGCCCATGTCCCACGAATGAATAAAAAAAATCTCTCTCGCAACTTCAAGATTGTATACATGCCTTATTAAGTTGATCTTTCTCTGCACCCTAGCTATGACTGTGACACTACATTCTGCACCCTCTCCTTTCCTTCTCTATGTCTGGTATGCTTAGTCTGTATAGTGCTCAAGAAACAATACTTTTCACTGTTTACTACTACAATGTGACAATAATAAATCAAATCCAATTATAGCAAGTATATTATGGTTGCTAACCGTATTTAAAGTGGAATTTTAAGTCTGCAAGATAATGTTGCTTATTTGGAACTGAAACAGTGAGAAATTTCCTTTCATTCTTGAATATTGTTAATGGTTAAATTGCTTCCTTTGTTAGAGTTATATTTAAACTTGTGTTAGGAATTAAGATTGTTTCGATAAAAGATCCCTAATTTATCAATGGAATTACCCTGGAGAGAAGCATCGAGGTTATGTTGCAGCTGTATAAGGTGCTGGTGAGGCCACACCTGGAGTATTGTGTATAGTTTTGGTCTCCTTACTTGAGAAAGGATATACTGGCACTGGAGGGAGTGCAGAGGAGATTCACTAGGTTGATTCTGGAGTTGAGAGGGTTGGCTTATGAGGAGAGACTGAATAGACTGGGGCTACACTCATTAGAATTCAGAAGAATGAGAAGGAGTCTTATAGAAACCTATAAGATTATGAAGGGAATAGATAAGGAAGTTGTTTCCACTGGTGGGTGAAACTAGAACTCGGGGTCATGGCCTCAAAATAAAGGGGAACAGATTTAGGACTGAGTTGAGGAGGAACTTCTTCACACAAAGGGTTATGAATCTGTGGAATTCCCTGCCCAGAGAAGCAATTGAGGCTACCTCATTGAATGTTTTTAAGGCAAGGATAGGTAAATTTTTGAACAGTAAAGGAATTAAGGGTTATGGTTAGCGGGCAGGTAAGTGGAGCTGAGTCCACAAAAAGATCAGCCATGATCTTATTGAATGGTGGAGCAGGCTCGAGGGGGCCAGATGGCCTACTCCTGCTCCTAGTTCTCATGTTCTTATCTTATCCTTACATTTATGCCAGAATTGAAAAATTGTTGGCGTCTAGTTTGACATGGGATAAGAATAAAATGAGAACACCATGATCAATTGCAATAAAGTGTTTGAAATTTTAACTAGCTCTATGAATTACGGCCCATGTTCCTTACTTCATTCCCAGTGCATCCTGGCCTACAGGCTCACGTCGGTTCTTGTTGCTGCTATCCTTCTTAAGCGTGAAGCCCTCTGGGAACCACAGCAAGCTCTGCTCCCGCTTGCGCCTCGCCACCAGAACGCCGAGGATCAGAATGACGGTGAGAATCACCGCGGCGACGATCATTAGCGGCAGGAGGTTCATGGGGGTTGGCGGCGGCGACAGGTGCTCACCTGTGATGTTGGGGGGCAGCGGGGTGGGGAGAACATAAAAGAAGTTTGAGTGGATAGGGGTAAAGCAGAATATCATCACAACGAGAGACGGGGAAGCCAGTATCAAGGTGGGCGCTTAGCTCAAATGTCAGATGATGCCACAAAGCATTTACTGTAAGGGCACCGGTGATTCATAGTGGCCATTTGAATGCCATGGTTAAATTATAATACATAAACAGAACTCATGCCTTGACTTCCAACTGAAAGTAAATGAGAAAGAATAGTTCCATTTGTACTCGTAGTTTCAAGTTATTAGAGAGTGAGGCACTTACTATCGACATCCTTGATTGGATAGGGGAAGTGCAAGTTACCGACTGCAGACAGAGCGCCGATGTAAGCAGCTGCACTCTCCGCTGTGGGGAAACATTCTCCCACTCCTTGGAGGCACAGTCGGTTATCAATCTCCAGATTCACCTTTGACCTGCCGGGATAGAGCATAACCTCAGACCGTATCGCACACAAATACCTCTCAGAAAAAAGTTACGTAAGATTCGCAGACTCTGCGTCCTCGTACCTTCACTCTGACAGACTAATACTTTCTTCTTCAGCTGAAATTTACTTGTCTGCTTGTTCTTCAGTCTGCCGACCTCTCTCTCCCTCTAGAATGTCGGCCCGCCCCGCCCCAGTCTACCATCCCCCCGCCTCCCTTTAATCTACCGACCCCCCACTTCCTCTAGTCTGCCCCCCCTTCCCCTCTAGTCTGCCACACACCCCTACTCTGCTATCTCCCCCTCCCTCTAGCCTGCCCCCCCTTTCCCCTCTAGTCTGCCACCCCCCCCCACTCTGCCATCTCCCCCTCCCTCTAGTCTGCCCCCCCTTCCCCTCTAGTCTGCCACACACCCCTACTCTGCTATCTCCCCCTCCCTCTAGTCTGCCCCCCCTTTCCCCTCTAGTCTGCAACCCCCCCCACTCTGCCATCTCCCCCTCCCTCTAGTCTGCCCCCCCTCCCCCCCTAGTCTGCCCCCCCTCCCCCCCTAGTCTGCCACACCCCCCACTCTGCCGGCCCCACTCACTTCCTCTAGTCTGCCGACCCCCCCCTCCTACTAGTCTGCCTTCTCCCCCTCTCTCCGAATAGTCTGCCGCTTCCCCCCACCCCCCTCACTCGTCTGCTGACCCCCCCCCCCTCCCTCTAACCTGCTGACCCCACCTCTAATCTCTCTGTTGTCTGCCGGCCCCCCGCTCTCTCCCTCGAATCTGCCCCTTCTATATTGCACATCCCCTTTGAATATGCCCTGTCCCGTCCCTCAACTCCCCCATCCCTCTAGTCGGACTCCATTTCCGCCCCTTAGTCTGACCCCCTCTCTCCACCCCCATTTGGACCACCCCCTGCTCTCCCCTGGTTTCTCCGTGCCCTCTGAATTCTGTGTCTACCCACCTCTGTCAGAAAGCTTTGTTGGGGGGGCCTTTGAGCAGGATTGGTGGGTGAGGGTGCGTCAGGGAATCCAGGCACGGTTAATGAGATGCTGAAACTTCTTACCCTATAATTACTTGTCCAAGTTCCCGTGGCACCCTGCCCATGGTCACCGAGCGTTTCTTTAGTCGGTTGCTGTTGCCATAGTAGGGGTAGATCATGTACTGCCCATTGCTGTCCAGCTTGAAGCGTAGGGTGGCATGTAGAATGGAGCCCAGCTTCTGCAGGAAGTTGGTGCTGATTTTCATTAGCTCATCAGGCGGGAGCAGGACGATGACAATGAGGGTCCCTTCAGCCAGATGTTCGGGTACGTCAGGGGCACAGTCCAGACCGTCCCAGGCACACTCCTCATTGTTGCATCCTTGGTCGCAGTGCTTATCGGCGTAGTGGTCAGCGCAGTACTTCTCATATAGCGGGCTGGAGTAAATAAAACACAGAGATTACTGAGCAAATCCAGGCCGTTGCTTCCTCTGACATTGCATTGGGCAGCACGGTGGCACAGTGGGTTAGCACTGCTGCCTTACAGCGCCAGGGAGCCGGGTTCGATTCCCGGCTCGGGTCGCTGTCTGTGTGGAGTCTGAACGTTCTCCCCTGTGTCTGCGTGGGTTTCCTCCGGGTGCTCCGGTTTCCTCCCACAGTCCAAAGATGTGCGGGTTAGGTAGATTGGCCATGATAAATTGACCCTTAGTGTCCAAAGATGTGTAGGTTGGAGGGATGCATAGGATTGCAAGGTGGGGAGGCGGCTGGGTAAGAGTCGATGCAGGCTTGATGGGTCGAATAGCTTCCTTCTGTACTGCAGGGACTCTGTGATTCTATGTACCTGCCTTGTTTTGCATTATTATTGGTGTCTGAGTATCAGAAGTGCAAATCTTTGGTTCATGTTACTAAGGTAACAGACCCCTGAAGTAGGGTGGGGGAAAAAAAAGAGATAAATACCTCAGGAGGGTAACAAAAATATCCAGCTTGGGAACTGGGTAAAGAAGGAAACAGAGGTTACCCTAACCAGGGGGGGAAGACTTGAAGATCCGTGCTGGGGCATCACCATGTTATATAAATATTGTGTGTTCAAGAATGCAACAGGGCAATAGTTAACCACAAGAGTAGTTGCAGAGGGACAGATTCCTGCCCACGATATGGAGCACAGCCACATTCTGGACAAGTGCAACAAGCCAAAGTGAAAAGGAGAGGAAGACATTGGGTGGGATTGTATGTCCTCGTCCAGGCGAGACCGGAAATTCCCACCCGAGGACAAAGGACATTTCCGTTGTACGCGCCTCACCCGCCCCAATTCCATGGCAGGCGGGGCGGTAGAATTCAAGCAATAGGGTGGGAAATTCTGCCGACACCCCCCCTCCCCCGCCTGCCGTTTCGCTCTCCCTCTCGTCTGCCCTCCTCCACTCTCTCCCTTTGTTCTGCCGTTTTGCCCTCCCACTAGTCTGCTGTCCTCCCTCAAGTCTGTCCTTCTTCCGCCCCCCTCCAGTCTGCCCTCCCCCCTCTTCAAGTCTGCCTGTTAGAATGTAACCGGTGATAACATTGTATTGGATGTAATGTGGCCAATGGTAACAAGCTGTGAGAGTCAGCTGACCCAGTAAACCATGGAACCAATAACAGAATTATGTGATGGTCAGCTGACCAGCTGACTCACTACAAATAAGAACTTGTTGGGAATTGTGGGGAGCTTGTTAAGGCTCAGGGTGAGGCCCCAAATTTGGAGTAATGAAGTTTCTTTATTAAACCCTGTCTTTGATTAATAAGTTGGAGTAAGTTTTGTTATATTTTTATTATCTGCATTTGAAGAATTCCTTCTGGATAAACACTGCCGATCCCCCCTCTCTCCCTCTAATCTGCCGTTCCCCCCCCCCCCACTCTAGCCTGCCGTTCTCCCTCTAGTCTGCCCCTCCCCCTCTTCGAGACTGCCGACCCCACCCTCCCCCTAGTTTGCCGTCCCCCTCAAGACAGGTATTCAAGAGGTGGCTGGACATAGCACTTGAGGCGAATGGGATCAAAGGTTATGGGGAAAAAGTAGGATTAGGCTATTGAGTTGATCGTGATGAATGGTGGAGCAAGCTCGAAGGGCCGAATGGCCTCCTCCTGCTCCTATCTTCAATGTTTCTATGTACATAGAATCACAGGACCCCAACAGTGCAGAAGAAGGCTATTTGGCCCATCAAGCCTGCACCAACTCTTTCCCTAGCACCTCCCTCTGCAATGCATCCCTCCAACCTCCACATCTCTGGACACTAAGGGGCAATTTACCATGGCCAATCCACCTGCCTTAACCCCTATGCTAACCGGCTGATGAATCGTGAGTGGTTGTACAGATCTCCTCCGCCTTGACTTACTTGCAGGTCCTTTCTTGGGTCTGACAGTCAAAGTTGTCATAGAGACATTCGCGGCTGTTGCAGAACTCATCACAAATGTTGTTGTTGAAGAATCTCCAGCACTCCTGGACATTGCAGTCCCTCCAGGGGTCGTCGACCGACAGCGAGCAGTCACCTCTATCCCACTGGCACGCGTGCGTGTTACACTCCCGGTCGCAGTAACCGTCACCCGCTCGCCGGTGACACTCCTGGATGGAGCAGGCCACCTCCTTCACGGGAGTGGGGTAGCTCCTCAGTATCTCGCAGTGCCTGCCGCCAAACTCCTTCGGGCACAGACACTGGTAGAAGGGGGGCTGCCGGCTGGCCTTGCAGACGCCACCGTTGCGGCAGGGCCGGCTGCCGCAGGCGACGGCGGTGGTGTTGTTGGGGTAGGTCGGGAGGTGGCATGCCAGGCCGGCGAAACCCGGCGGGCAGGTACAGCGGGCTCCCAGAGGGGAATCGATGCACAGCTGGCCATTCTGGCAGCTCAGCTCGCGACAGGTCAGCATACTGCGTTCGCAATTCGGCCCGGTGTATCTCTGTAAGAGAACATAATCCTGTGTTAAACCTCTCACAAGCAAACTCACTTTACAGTTATTCAATGCAACACTCCATACAAGAGAAAGATTGTGTTACTGGACTCTGTCTATGCTACCCGCTGCCTTGGCAAAGCAGCCAGCATAATTAAGGACCCCACACACCCTGGACATTCTCTCTTCCACCTTCTTCCATCGGGAGAAAGATACAAAAGTCTGAGGTCACGTACTAACCGACTCAAGAACAGCTTCTTCCCTGCTGCTGTCAGACTTTTGAATGGACTTACCTTGCATTAAGTTGATCGTTCTTTACACCCTCGCTATAACTGTAACACTACATTCTGCACTCTCTCGTTTCCTTCTCTATGAATGGTATGCTTTGTCTGTATAGCGCGCAAGGAACAATACTTTACATTGTATACTAATACATGTGACAATAATAAATCAAATCAAAATCAAATCTAAGTAACACCACGTCCTATCCGCCCATGTCTCACTGATGTACACTGACTTCCTGTCCTTCTCTTCAAATCGCTCCTCTGCCTTGCCCCTTAGCTCTGTAACCTCTTCGAGCCTCACAACCCTCCCTCTGCACTCCTCCACCTCTGCTTTCTTGTTCACCTCAATTTTCATCGCTCTGTCATTGTGGCCCTGCCCTCAGCTGCCTGTGCCCCAAACGTGGCCATTCCCTCCCCTCCACCTCTTTCTCCTCCTTTAAGACACTCCATTAAACCCAGCTCTTTGACCGAGTCTTTGGTCACCTGCCCTAATATCCCCTTGCACAGCTTAGTACCTATGTTTGATAATACTCCTGAATGGGGTGGCACGGTGGCACACACAGTGGTTAGCGCTGCTGCCTCACAGCGACCCGGGTTTGATTCCCGGCTTGGGTCACTGTCTGTGAGAAGTCTGCTCGTTCTCCCAGTGTCTGCGTGGGTTTCCTCCGGGTGCTCTGGTTTCCTCCCACAGTTCAAAGATGTGCGGGTTAGGTGGATTGGCCATGCTAAATTGCCCCTTAGTGTCAGGGGGACGAGCTAGGGTAAATGTATGGGGTTATGGGGATAGGGCCTGGGTGAGAATGTGGTCGGTGCAGACTCGATGAACCAAATGGCCGCCTTCTGCACTGTAGGGATTCTATAATTCTATGAAACATTTTGGGACACTTGACTATATTAAACGTGCTATATAAATACAAGTTGGTTGTTGAGTTGAAATCTCACCCTGGTGTTTTGCGTCTTTGCCTTCAGTTGAAAGAAAAATCCAGAAGTAAGAAGCTGATTATAAGCAAAAGGGACCATATGGTGGTCTTCAAAAACCCAACGGGTTCGTTAGTGTCCTTTCGGACTCGTTCCGATCCACTCCCGCCTATAAGTAACTCCAGTCTTAGGCCAGTGCAGCTGACTCTTAACTGCCCTCTGAGGTTGCTTAGCAAGCCAGTCCGTTGTGTCAAATATGGGCAACTAGGACAATAAATGCTAGCCTTGAAAAAGGGTACACGAGACCAAAGAGTGCAGGGAGCGATTTATCTCATTGTAATCCCCAGCACCTGACTGGGTTCACAGAACTGGCTATCCTTCACCACCTTGGTCAAGTGGCAACTCTGCCTGGGTGAATCCAGACAAATGGTGACACCCACCATTGAGACACAAGAGACGTTCCCAATCTTGTCTTGGTCCAGCAACCAGAGCTATAGGTAGCAACCAGGAAGGAGCAGGAGCCCAATTATCCCCACCTCCCACGCAGAGGCGCGGAGACCAATTTTAATCCTACTCCCATTGAACTCAGTAAGAAGTCTCACAACACCAGATGGGCTACATCCTAGAGTTCTAAAGGAGATAGCTGAAGAAATAGTGGAGGCGTTAGTTATGATCTTTCAAAAGTCACTGGAGTCAGGGAAAGTCCCAGAGGATTGGAAAATCGCTGTTGTAACCCCACTGTTCAAGAAGGGAACAAGAAAAAAGATGGAAAATTATAGGCCAATTAGCCTAACCTCAGTTGTTGGCAAAATTCTAGAATCCATCGTTAAGGATGAGATTTCTAAATTCTTGGAAGTGCAGGGTCGGATTAGGACAAGTCAGCATGGATTTAGTAAGGGGAGGTCGTGCCTGACAAACCTGTTAGAGTTCTTTGAAGAGATAACAAATAGGTTAGACCAAGGAGAGCCAATGGATGTTATCTATCTTGACTTCCAAAAGGCCTTTGACAAGGTGCCTCACGGGAGACTGCTGAGTAAAATAAGGGCCCATGGTATTCGAGGCAAGGTACTAACATGGATTGACGATTGGCTGTCAGACAGAAGGCAGAGAGTTGGGATAAAAGGTTCTTTCTCAGAATGGCAACCGGTGACAAGTGGTGTCCCGCAGGGTTCAGTGTTGGGGCCACAGCTGTTCTCTTTATATATTAACGATCTAAATGACGGGACTGGGAGCATTCTGGCCAAGTTTGCCGATGATACAAAGATAGGTGGAGGGGCAGGTAGTATTGAGGAGGTGGGGAGGCTGCAGAAAGATTTAGACAGTTTAGGAGAGTGGTCCAAGAAGTGGCTGATGAAATTCAACGTGGGCAAGTGCGAGGTCTTGCACTTTGGAAAAAAGAATAGAGGCATGGACTATTTTCTAAACGGTGACAAAATTCATAATGCTAAAGTGCAAAGGGACTTGGGAGTCCTAGTCCAGGATTCTCTAAAGGTAAACTTGCAGGTTGAGTCCGTAATTAAGAAAGCAAATGTAATGTTGTCATTTATCTCAAGAGGCTTGGAATACAAAAGCAGGGATGTACTTCTGAGGCTTTATAAAGCACTGGTTAGGCCCCATTTGGAGTACTGTGAGCAATTTTGGGCCCCACACCTCAGGAAGGACATACTGGCACTGGAGCGGGTCCAGCGGAGATTCACACGGATGATCCCAGGAATGGTAGGCCTGACATACGATGAACGTCTGAGGATCGTGGGATTATATTCATTGGAGTTTAGGAGGTTGAGGGGAGATCTAATAGAAACTTACAAGATAATGAACGGCTTAGATAGGATGGACGTAGGGAAGTTGTTTCCATTAGCAGGGGAGACTAGGACACGGGGGCACAGCCTTAGAATAAAAGGGAGTCACTTTAGAACAGAGATGAGGAGAAATATCTTCAGCCAGAGAGTGGTAGGTCTGTGGAATTCATTGCCACAGAGGGCTGTGGAGGCCGAGACGTTGAGCGTCTTCAAGACAGAAATTGATAAATTCTTGATTTCTCGAGGAATTAAGGGCTATGGGGAGAGAGCGGGTAAGTGGAGTTGAAATCAACCATGATTGAATGGTGGAGTGGACTCGATGGGCCGAATGGCCTTACTTCCGCTCCTATGTCTTATGGTCTAAAGTCCAACAGGTTTATCTGGAGCCATGAGCTTTCGGAGCACTGCTCCTTCATCAGGTGAGGGAAGAGGTAGGTTTCACAAACACGGCAAATATAGACAGAGACACAATTGCAAGATAATGGTTGGAATGCGAGTCTTTACAGGTAATCACGTCTTTACAGGTACAGACAGTGTGAGTGGAGAGAGGTTAAAGAGGAGTGAATTGTCTCAAGCCAGGACAGTTAGTAAGATTTTGTTGTCGTAGCGTTTGCATGGACAATGGATGAATTGGACACCCCATGACAATCACCAGGCAGGAGTGTTCCCTTCCTCTTGGGGAACACTTCAGCAGTCAAGGGCATTCAGCCTCCGATCTTCGGGTAAGCGTTCTCCAAGGCACCCTTCAAGACACATGGCAATGCAGAATCGCCGAGCAGAAACTGATAGCCAAATTCCGCACACATGAGGACGGCCTCAACCGGGATCTTATGTCACACTACATGTGACCCCACCATTTGGGCTTGCAAAATCTCACTCACTGTCCGGGCTTGAGACAATTCATACCTCTTTAACCTGTGATTAAACCTCTCTCCACTCGCACTGCCAGTACCTGTAAAGACTTGATTACCTGTAAAGTTTCGCATTCAAAACGTCATCTCGCAATTGCGTCCTTGTCTATATATGCCGTGTTTGTCAAACCTACCTCTCCGCTCACCTGAGGAAGGAGCAGCGCTCTGAAAGCTCGTGATTCCAAATAAACCTGTTGGACTTTAGCCTGGTGTTGTGAGACTTCTTACTGCGCCCCACCCCAGTCCAACGCCGGCATCTCCACATCATGGCCCATTGGGCAGCTGGGCAGAACGCTCCCAAATTGAACCATTTGAGGCAAAGAGCGTTGGGAAAACGGCCACCGTTAAAAGTAAGCAACAGAGAAAACGGGTGGGGAAAGGCAGGGAAGTGGCAGGTCTCACTGCTTTCCAAAACAAGCTCTTTTTTTTTCACTGGCACTCACCGATTGACACTTGCAGGTGTATCCAAGTGGCGTATTGACCGTGATTTTGCAGTGGCCCCCATTCTGGCAGGGCTGAGATTCACACATGTTGATGACGCTTTGGCAGTGACGGCCTATGGGAGAAAAGAAAAATTACAGGATGAACTGTTAAGTTAAGTTAATTTATTAGTCACAAGTAAGGCTTACATTAACACTGCAATGAAGTTACTGTGAAAATTCCCCTAGTCGCCACCACCCCGGCGCCTGTTCGGGTCAATCCACCCTAACCAGCAAGTTTTTTCAGACTGTGGGAGGAAACCGGAGCACCTGGAGGAAATCCACGCAGACACAGGGAGAACGCAGTAGCGCAGTGGTTAGCACTGATGCTTCACAGCTCCAGGGTCCCGGGTTCGATTCCCGGCTCGGGTCGCTGTCTGTGTGGAGTTTGCACATTCTCCTCGTGTCTGCGTGGGTTTCCTCCGGGTGCTCCGGTTTCCTCCCACAGTCCAAAGATGTGCGGGTTCGGTTGATTGGCCATGCTAAAATTGCCCCTTAGTGTCCTGAGATGCGTAGGTTAGAGGGGTTAGTGGGTAAAATATGTAGGGATATGGCCTGGGTGGGATTGTGGTCGGTGCAGACTCGATGGGCCGAATGGCCTCCTTCTGCACTGTAGGGTTTCTATGATTCTATGAACGTCCAGACACCGCACAGGCAGTGACCCAAGCCGGGTCCCTGGCACTGTGAGGCAGCAGTGCTAACCCCACTGTGCCACCTGGGTTGTAGCGGGGGTCAAAGGGCGCTTGCAAAGGATCACTGTCGTTGATTGCAAGCACAGGGAGCAACAAAGGCAATCTTACAATATCATTACTCGTTGAAACTGTGTCACACACAAGTGAGGATGTAAAGTACTCACATTTGAAATTAAAGTAAGTCATCTCAGGAAAACAAAAGGCTTGTGAACATTTCCAATGATTTGACAGCAGATACACAAATCAGTGAGGGCAGTAATGAATGTTTAAGAGAGCCATAAAAACAATGCAAACAAAGCTCATTGCCAGAGGAATGTAATTGTAAAGTTGAGAATTCAGTTTAAACTTGAAGTTAAATTAAACATTTCATATAACCTTTGTCAGCCCGCACTTGATGTATTACGCAGGTCTCTGTGCTACTAAAAGGAGGGGTACTGGAGAAAATGCGAAAAAGATTTATCATAGAATCCCTACAGTACAGAAGGAGGTCATTCAGCCCATCGAGTCTGCACCGACACGGGGAGAACATGCAGACTCCGCACAGACAGTGACCCAAGCTGGGAATCGAACTCAGGTCCCTGGCGCTGCGAGGCAGCAGTGCTAACCACTGTGCCACCATGCCGGTTTGTAACCATTCGGGAAAACTGAACAAACTATGGCTCTTGGCTCGAGAAAAGGAAAGGCCGAGAGCTTCCCTGATTAAGGGCTTGAAAATGAAGAAAGGGTTAGATTTGGTGGCTGTCGAGATGCTTCTACTTGTGGGGGGAGTCCCAAATGAGCATTTGGAAACATAAGATAGTCACTAATAAATTCAACTGGGAACTCAGAATCATAGTATCCTACAGTGCAGAAGGAGGCTATTCAGCCCATCGAGTCTGCACCAACCACAATCCCACCCAGGCCCTATCCCCATACATTTACCCGAGCTAGTCCCCCTGATACTAAGGGGCAATTTAGCATGGCCAATCCACCTAAGCCGCACATCTTTGGACTGTGGGAGGAAACTGGAGCACCCGGAGGAAACCCACCCAGACACGGGGAGAATGTGCAAACTCCACACAGACAGTGACCCAAGGCCTGGAATCAAACCCGGGTCCCTGGCGCTGTGAGGCAGCAGTGCTAACCACTGTGCCACCGCGTCACCCCAGAAGAAACGCCTTTACCCAGAGAGTGGTGAGGGTGGAGAGCCAGGAGTATTTGAGGAGATGCCTTTATGGGAAATTAGAATGATAAAGACATAAGAACATAAGAACATAAGAAATAGGAGCAGGAGTAGGCCATCTAGCCCCTCGAGCCTGCCCCGCCATTCAATAAGATCATGGCTGATCTGACGTGGATCAGTACCACTTACCCGCCTGATCCCCATAACCCTTAATTCCCTTACCGATCAGGAATCCATCCATCCGCGCTTTAAACATATTCTGCGAGGTAGCCTCCACCACCTCAGTGGGCAGAGAATTCCAGAGATTCACCACCGTCTGGGAGAAGAAGTTCCTCCTCAACTCTGTCTTAAACCGACCCCCCTTTATTTTGAGGCTGTGTCCTCTAGTTTTAACTTCCTTACTAAGTGGAAAGAATCTCTCCGCCTCCACCCTATCCAGCCCCCGCATTATCTTATAAGTCTCCATAAGATCCCCCCTCATCCTTCTAAACTCCAACGAGTACAAACCCAATCTCCTCAGCCTCTCCTCATAATCCAAACCCCTCATCTCCGGTATCAACCTGGTGAACCTTCTCTGCACTCCCTCCAATGCCAATACATCCTTCCTCATATAAGGGGACCAATACTGCACACAGTATTCCAGCTGCGGCCTCACCAATGCCCTGTACAGGTGCATCAAGACATCCCTGCTTTTATATTCTATCCCCCTCGCGATATAGGCCAACATCCCATTTGCCTTCTTGATCACCTGTTGTACCTGCAGACTGGGCTTTTGCGTCTCATGCACAAGGACCCCCAGGTCCCTTTGCACGGTAGCATGTTTTAATTTGTTTCCATTGAGATAGTAATCCCATTTGTTATTATTTCCTCCAAAGTGTATAACCTCGCATTTATCAACATTATACTCCATTTGCCATATCCTCGCCCACTCACTCAGCCTGTCCAAATCTCTCTGCAGATCTTCTCCGTCCTCCACACGATTCACTTTTCCACTTATCTTTGTGTCGTCTGCAAACTTCGTTACCCTACACTCCGTCCCCTCCTCCAGATCATCTATATAAATGGTAAACAGTTGCGGCCCGAGTACCGATCCCTGCGGCACGCCACTAGTTACCTTCCTCCAACCGGAAAAACACCTATTTATTCCGACTCTTTGCTTCCTGTCGGATAGCCAGTCCCCAATCCACTTTAACACACTACCCCCAACTCCGTGTGCCCTAATCTTCTTCAGCAGCCTTTTATGGGGCACCTTATCAAACGCCTTTTGGAAATCCAAAAACACCGCATCCACCGGTTCTCCTCCATCAACCGCCCTAGTCACATCTTCATAAAAATCCAACATGTTCGTCAAGCATGACTTTCCCCTCATGAATCCATGCATGATGAAGAAAGAAATGGAGAGACATGCTGAGATTAAGTAATTAGAGTGGGAGGAGACTCGTGTGTGGCGCATAGACAGATTGGGTTGAATAGCCTAATTCTCGTGTGCATATTCTGTGTAGGCTGCTCTGGTTTTGAGAGTGTGGCCTTGTGGTGAACTGCCACACCCTCCCCCATTCTTTATATTTGTAACGGGCACCTTTCTTCATTAGAAACTGAACAGAAATGGAGCCGATGCACCTGGCAACAACCTGCTGCATTACAGGTAACCCAACCCCTCAAAGAGCAACATCAGTAAAGAAAAGACACTTTAAAACTGTCGGTATCTCCTGGGGTATGTTAGCGAGAGAGAAAGGGTGAGAGAGAGAGAGGGAGGGAGGAGGAGGGGAAAGGAGAGAAAGAGAGAGAGAAAGAGGGGAGAGAGAGAGAGGGGAGAGAGAGAGAGCGCAAGAGACTGGATGAAATCTTTTGAGTTAACCAAATAAACTGACTCAGCAAATTCAGGGATAAATTGAAAGGCAGCCGTTTAAAGGGGTCCTGCACCACAGTAAACATAGGGCGGGATTTTCCAGCCGCACTCGCCCCAAAATCCCACCCGAGGTCAACGGACCTTGGTACGTCCGTCCCTCACCCACTAGAATTCCTGTAGCGGGCAGGATGGTAAAATTCCCCCCATAATCTCTAAAAGGAAATGTGAAACATCGATACAAAAAGGGATTGAATGAGTTGGTAGAAAACACTCCAGTCCCTGCAGTGCCCACTGGGCAAGGGATCACACTGGTACACAGTGTGTGTCCCCTTTCCAGAGATACCCGGCAGCGAATGGGTGAAGTCTGTGTGTGTGTGTGTGTGCGTGCGCGCGTGCGTGTGTGTGTATGAGTGAGTGTGTGTGTGTGTGTGTGTGTGTGTGCGTGCATGCGCGTGCGTGTGAGAGTGTGTGTGTGCGCGTGCGTGTGTGCATGCATGTGAGTGTGTGTGTGCGTGTGTGTGGGCACATGTGCACGTGCGTATGTGCATGCGTGCTTGTGTGTGCGCGTGCGCATGCGTATGTGCATGCGTGCTTGTGTGTGTGCGCGTGCGTGTGCGTATGTGCATGCATGCTTGTGTGTGCACGCGTGCGTGTGCGTATGTGCATGCATGCTTGTGTGTGTGTGCACGTGCGTGTGCGTATGTGCATGCATGCTTGTGTGTGTGTGCGCGCGTGCGTGTGCGTATGTGCATGCGTGCTTGTGTGTGTGTGTGTGCGCGTGCGTGTGCGGATGTGCATGCGTGCTTGTGTGTGTGGTGCATCAACCAGAGACAGGATTGTTGCAAACGACTCTTGTGATGTGAGCAACAGACAGAAGGAAAGGCTGGATAAGTAAAGTTTATTTATTAGTCACAAGTAGGCTTACATTAACACTGCAATGAAGTTACTGTGAAAATCCCCCTAGTCGCCACACTCCAGTGCCTGTTCGGGTACACTGAGGGAGAATTTAGCACCTAACCAGAAAGTCTTTCGGACTGTGGTAGGAAACCAGAGCACCCGGAGGAAACCCACGCAGACACGGGGAGAACATGCAGACTCCACACAGACAGTGACCCAAGCCGGGAATCAAACCCGGGTCCCTGGCGCTGTGAGGCAGCAGCGCTAACCACCGTGCCGCCCCAGATTGCACTCGGAGGTGTATTCAAGAGGCAGCATCAAAATGAGAGAACAATGTTATAGGTCATTGGAAAAGTGAGCAAGGGAGACAGAGTGGGGTGGAGTGTGCTTGATTGAGTAACTGGGGGAATTATCCTGAATCAGTGCCATGCCGACATCCAGTTAATCTCACTGACCTGTGAAGCCAGGCTTGCACACACACTGGTAGTCATTCGGCAGCTGGACGCAGTCGGTGGTTGTCTGTGAGTTACAAGGGTTTGACAGGCACTCGTTAATATCACCCTCGCAGCGATCACCAGTGAACCCTGGTGGGCAGTTACAGGTGTAGCCTCCGATTCTATCCACACAGGTCCCGTTATTCATACACTTGGACGCACTTGCGCCAGGAGAGAGGCCGCAATCATCTTCATTAATTTCACAAAGCACGCCTGCAAAAGACAATTCCAAGTAGTAAAAGACGGCTGAAGCATTGTGACCAAGACTTCACAAGTTACAGAAGAAATCGAGGATGAATGTAACGATTAGGGGTCAGAGTTAACTGGGACTAAGGCTGAAATTCACAATAGCTCATGGTTACCCTGTGATATAACCTTTACAACCGAGAAAACAGTGGCCCAACCATCTTCAGCGGCTTCATCAATGACCTTCCATCTCACAAAAGGTCAGAAGTGGGGATGTTCGCCGATGATTGCACAATGTTCAGCACCATTCGCGACTCCTCAGATACTGAAGCAGTCCATAACCAAATGCAGCAAGTCCTGGACAATATCCAAGCTTGGGCTGACAAATTGTAAGTAACATTTGTGCTACACAAGTGCCAGGCAATGACCATCTCCAACAAGAGAGGAATTAATCATTGCCCATGGGATATTCAAGAGCATTACCATCGCTGAATCCCCCACTATCAACATTCTGAGGGTCACCATTGACCAGAAACTGAACTGGACTAGCCATATAAATACTGTGGCTACAAGAGCAGGTTAAAGGCGAATAACTCACTCCCCAACCCCCCCCCCAAGGCCTGTCTACCAGACGCAAGGAAAAATTTACAAGGAAAATTGATGTTGTTGTTGATAGTCAGGAGTGTGATGGAATACTCTCCACTTGCTTGGATGGGTGCAGCTCCAACAACACTCAAGAAGCTTGACACCATTCAGGGTAAAGAAACCCACTTGATTGCTACTCCTTCCATGAACATTTACTCCGATGAATAGTGGCAACAGTGTGTACCATCTATAAGATGTACTGCAGCAACTCACCAACATTCTTTGGGCAGCACTTTCCAAACCCACAACCTCTACCATCAAGAAGGACAAGGGCAGCAGACACCTGGGAATGCCACCACCTGGAGGTGCCCTTCCAAGTCGCTCACTGTCCTGACTTGGAAATATAATCGGCCGTTCCTTCACTGTCACTGGGTGAAAATTCTGGAACTTCTTCTCCAACAGCACTGTGGGTGTACCTACACCACAGGGACTGTAGCGTTTCAAGAAGGTGGTTCACCCATAGAATCATAGAATCCTTACAGTACAGAAGGAGGCCATTCGGCCCATGGAGTCTGCACCGAACAGAATCCCACCCAGGCTCTATCCCCATAACCCCATGCATTTACCCTAGCTAGTCCCCCTGACACCAAGGGGCAATTTAGCACGGCCAATCCACCTAACCCGCACATCTTTGGACTGTGGGGGGAAACCGGAGCACCCGGAGGAAACCCACGCAGACACGGGGAGAACGTGCAGACTTCACGCAGACAGTGACCCAAGCCGGGAATCGAATCCAGGTCTCCGGCGCTATGAGGCAGCAGTGCTAACCATCGTGCCAACATGCCATTCACCACCTTCTCAAGGGGCAATTAGGGATGGGCAATAAATGCTGCCTACCTAGAGATGCCCACAAGTCCAAGTGTAAAGAACTTCAGGCACCACTGCCATGCCACACTACCCTCACCTGTTGGGGGGCACGGAATGCGGAAAGGGGTTGTAAAATTCCATCCCCATTGTGAACAGGTCTAATACCTGGCCTTGTGTCTGGTGACAATTTAACTGCAGTGACAGGGTTGGGTTTTAATTGCTGCTCGTAACATCTTAACTCAAACGATCCAAAATCGGGATGGTGCAAAGTGGAACCAACATTAGTTCAAACTCCTGAGGCCAAAGAAACAACTTCGCTGCCGGAATTTTACCACCCGGCCCGCCTTGAGGCTCGTGAGATCCCACCCGCGGCCAATGGAGAATGCCGTTCCGCGAGCCTCGCCCGCCCCGATTCTGGGGTGGGCAAGGCGGCAAAATTCCAACCCACATGTTTAACCCTCAATTGACCTGGAAATATCGGACAACTCACGCAACCTAAATCCTTTCAACTCCGCTCTTTGTTGTTGTGCTGCACTGCTCAGTGATAACCTCTTGCTCTTCCATCTTGCGAACAGTTCTCCACATCCTACTTTTGAGCCCTCGGGATTCAATGTTCTCCTCCATCTTAATCCCCCACTTGCACCCCCTTTCCTCTCTTTTCTTTTCACATTCCGTACAGTGACAACCAAATGTGAATGTAGAAGGTATAATTCGCAAGTTTGCAAAAAACTGGTGATAGTGAGGAGGATTGTCTGAGGCTACAGACTGTTATTGATCAGTTGGGTCGAGCCACGGCAGATGGGATTTAATCCTGATAAATGTGTGGTAATGCATTTTGGGAGGTCTAATAAGGGTAGGACATACACACTCCCTGAGAGTGTTGAGGAAAAAAGGGACCATGGTGTCCAAGTCCATAGGTCCCTGAAAGTCGCAGCACAGATAGATAGGATGGTGAAGAAGGCATGCGGAATGCTTGCCTTCATTAGCCGGGGCATGGAATATAGAAGCAGGGAGGTCTGGGTACAACTTTATAAAATATTGGTTAGGCCATAGATGGAGTACCGTGTGCAGTTCTGTTGTCAGACTATCGCAAGGAAGTGATTGCACTGGAGAGGGGGCAGTGGAGATTCACCGGGATGTTGCCTGGGATGGAAAGCTTCAGCTATGAGGGGAGACTGGATAGGCTGGGGTTTTTTTTCCCTGGAGCAGAGGAGGCAGAGGGGGGATCTGATAGAGGTGTACAAAATTATGAGAGGCACAGATAGGGTAAATTCTAAGAATGTTTTCCCCACAGCACAGGTGTCTTAAGACCAGAGGGCAAAGGTCGAAGGTGAGGAGTAAGTGGTTGAGAGGGGATCTGAGGGAAAATGTTTTCACCCAGAGGGTGGTGGAATGTTGGTACGTGCTGCCTGAGAGGGTGCTGGAGACAGCATTTAAGAAAAATCTGGACAGGCATTGAAATCACCAAGACATTGCAGGCTCTGGACCAAGAGCTGGTAAATGGGATTAGTATAGATTGGTATTTGATGGCAGGAGTAGATGTGGTGGGCCAAAGGGCCTATTTCTGTTCTGTACGACTCTATGACATGCACTCCTCGATACGATTGGGGCGGCATGGTGGCACAGTGGGTTACAGCCTCACAGACCCGGGTTTAATTCCTGGCTCGGGTCACTGTCTGTGTGGAGTCTGCACGTTCTCCCCGTGTCTGTGTGGGTTTCCTCCGGCTGCTCCGGTTTCCTCCCACAGTCCAAAGATGTGTGGGTTAGATGCATTGGCCATGGTAAATTGCCCCTTAGTGTCCCGGGATGCGTAGGGTAGAGGGATTAGCGGGGTAAATATGTGGGGTTATGGGGATAGGGCCTGGGTGGGATTGTTGTCGGTGCAGGCTCGATGGGCCGAATTGCCTCATTCTGCACTGTAGGATTTCTCCCTCCCTCCACCTCTCACATCTGACCAGCTGTTGTTTGTTATTAAAGTTGCTACTTCTTATGGCAGCTTCTTTAGCTCCAACACATTCTCCCCCTTCTGAGCTCTGACGAAGGTTCCAGACTCGAAATGTTAACTGTGTTTCTCTCCTGAGAGATCCAGCAGACCTGCTGTTTTTCCAGTTTCCTCTGTTCTTGTTTCAGATTCCAGCATCCACTCATTTTCTCTTTTCCTAATTTAAACCAGTTTATGTGACGAATCCGAACTCACTTACCCAGGGTTCCTGGTGGACAGGAGCAGATGTATCGGCCAATCAGATCAAGGCAGGTGCCTCCATTCTGGCATGGGTTTGACTCACACTCATTCACCTCCAGTTTGCAGGTCTTCCCCTTGTAGCCCGGCATGCACTGAGGGAAAGAGGTCAAAGTTTAATTCAGCACGGGACATGACAAGCACATCTCTCAACATAAGGAGCAGCACGGTAGCACAGTGGTTAGCGCTGCTGCTTCACAGCTCCAGGGACCCGGGTTCGATTCCCGGCTTGGGTCACTGTCTGTGTGGAGTTTGCACGTTCTCCCCGTGTCTGCGTGGGTTTCCTCCGGGTGCTCCGGTTTCCTCCCACAGTCCAAAGATGTGTGGGTTAGGTTGATTGGCCATGCTAAAATTACCCCTTAGTGTCCTGAGATACGTAGGTTGGAGGGATTAGTGGGTAAATGTGTAGGAATATGGGGGTAGGGCCTGGGTGGGATTGTGGTCGGTGCAGACTCGATGGGCCAAATGGCCTCTTTCTGCACTGTAGGGTTTCTAGGATAAGACATAGGAGCAGAATTAGGCCACTCGGCCCATCGAGTCTGCTCCGCCAGTCAATCATGGCTGATATTTTTCTCATCCCCATTCTCCTGCCTTTTCCCCATAACCCCTGATCCCCTTATCAATCAAGAACCTATCTATCCCTGTCTTAAAGACACTCAATGACCTGGCCTCCACAGCCTTCTGCGGCAGAGAGTTCCACAGATTCACCACTCTCTGGCTGAAGAAATTCCTCCTCATCTCTGTTTTAAAGGATCGTCCCTTTAGCCTGAGGTTGTGCCCTCTGGTTCTAGTTTTTTCGACTGGTGGAAACATCCTCTCCACGTCCACTCGAAGCAGGCACGTTAACAACGTTCAAGGTGTATCTTGATATCCACCCTGGACATTCTTTCTTCCACCTTCATCCGTCGGGAAAAAGATACAAAACTCTGAGGTCGCATACCAACCGACTCAAGAACAACGTCTTCCCTGCTGCCAGCAGACTTTTGAATGGACTTACCTCGCATTAAGTTGATCTTTCTCCTCACTCTAGCTATGACTGTGACACTATATTCTGCATTCTCTCCTTTCCTTCTCCCCTATGTACTCTATGAACGGTATGCTTTGTCTGTATAGTGCGCTAGAAACAATACTTTTCACTGTATCCCAATACACATGACAATTGTAATGACTTTAATCAGGCAATTGAAGTGGGCCCGTTAGAATATGAACTCCCTGCTTAAGGGCCAAATTGATGGGCCAATCAGGGAGCCTCTTGCTTTGTATTTATCCAGGCGTGTCAGTTCCTCTGGGACTCCTAGTGTAGACTGCTGACTGAAAGCCTTCTGTATGCTGTTGTCAGACCAAAGGGATTTTGGTGAAGGGACTTCTGCCTCCGAGGACTCATTACAACAATAATAAATCAAATCAAATCAAGAAAAATACAAAAAATATTAACAATAAACATGAGGAGAGGTTCCCATCAGTGAAAAATGAAAGCCATGATGTGGAGATGCCGGCGTTGGGACTGGGGTGGGCACAATAAGAAGTCTCACAACACCAGGTTAAAGTCCAACAGGTTTATTTGGTAGCACGAGCTTTCGGAGCGCCGCCCCTTCTTCAGGTGAGTGCCTCCAAATAAACCTGTTGGACTTTAACCTGGTGTTGTGAGACTTCTGACTGCAAAATGAAAGAGCTTGAGGCATCTTCTCCAAAGCCCCTTAGGGACGGGCCGTTGAGATGTAGCATTGTGCTCCTGTTGCTTCTCACCTCACACACGTAGCCTCCGACGAAGCTCCTGCAGGTGGCGCTATTGTGACATGGGTTGGAGGCGCACTGGTCCACCTCGCTCTCACAGTAGCTGCCGGTGTAGCTCTTGGGGCAGATACAGTAATGCGCGTTCCCCGCCCTGAAACACGAGCCTCCGTGATGGCAGAGTTGGGTCACAGCCACTCCTTGTGAAAAAAGAGCAGAACAGCAATGAAGATATGTCTGAACATCGGGACAAACGGACAGTGCTTGATTGCACATCCGCTCTGAAAGGGCAAATCTGGATGGTTAGCTGGTACAGGCAGAATTGGGAGTGAAAACAGCAAGATTCAGTGTCCACAGCAGAGCTACTTACAATGCCACGGTTGGGGTCTTAACCACTAGGATTGGAGCATGTTCTCACTTCAATATCAACATTCAGCACTCCTTTTTTTTGCTACCATGGGGCCTGGTTTTAGCTCAGTTGGCTGGACAGCTGGTTAGCGATGCCAACAGCGCGGGTTCGATTCCCGCACCGGCTGAGGTTATTCATGAAGGCCCCGCCTTCTCAACCTCGCCCCCTCGCCTGAGGACTGTGGAGTTTGCACATTCTCCCCGTGTCTGTGTGGGTTTCCTCTGGGTGCTCTGGTTTCCTCCAAAGATGTGCGGGTCAGGTTGATTGGCCATGGTAAATTGACCCTGGTGATCCTTGGGCAGCACAGTGGCTAGCACCGCTTCCTCACAGCGCCAGGGACCCGGGTTCGATTCCCGGCTTGGGTCACTGTCTGTGTGGAGTTTGCACGTTCTTCCCGTGTCTGCGGGGGTTTCCTCCGGGTGCTCCAGTTTCCTCCCACAGTCCAAAGATGTGCGGGTCAGGTTGATTGGCCATGCTAAATTGACCCTTGAAATCCTTGGGTGGCACGGTGGCACAGTGGCTAGCACAGCTGCCTCACAGGGCCAGGGACCTGGGTTCAATTCCTGGCTTGGGTCACTGCCTGTGTGGAGTTTGCACGTTCTCCTCGTGTCTGCATGGGTTTCCTCCAGGTTCTCCGGTTTCCTCCCACAGTCCAAAGATGTGCGGGTTAGGTGGATTGGCCATTGCTAAATTGACCCTAGTGTCAGGGGGATTAGCAGGGTAAATATGGAATAGGGCCTGGGTGGGATTGTGGTTGGTGCAGACTCGATGGGCCGAATGGCCTCCTTCTGCACTGTAGGGATTCTATGATTCTAAATCACCACTCAGGCTGAATCACCTCTGCTCTCTCTCCTTTGAGGGGGCGAGCAGTGTACGGTCATCTGGGACTACGGCGACTGTACTTTCTTTTACTTTAAGTATTCCTATTAGAATTACCCCAATTGGAATGAGGCTCCCTCCATGCTAACATATCAGATCGACAGTTCCATGCCAGTCATTCACCTGGCTTCACTCCTGAAGGTTGTGCGGCCATTATCCACCCGCCTTGCACTGGGTGCCACACTAGAGGATCAACACATCACAGCCCCTACCTCTCTGTGCCGCGGCCACTTCACACGACACGTTGGGGATGTCGCAGTAGCGCCCGGTCCAACCACTCGCGCACTCGCAGGTGAAGGATGTTCTTGTTGGGCGACATCGTCCGCCATTCTTGCAGGGGGATTTACTGCACCAGTCCGTGCTGATCTAAGGGTGAAGGGGACAGATTGCTATCAATGCCTGCGAGGATTTATTCAGCCATTTGGACTTGTCTCTCTGCGCCAGTGCGCATTGGTGCCCATCTCTCCTCTACGTTGCCCACTTTGTGACCAACTGGACAAGAGATGGGTGAGAAAAATCAGCCCATCCTCCTGGGAGAGAATCCACCCTCACCGTCTCCACCCAGATGGTATAGCTGGTGTCCTTTGACTTACGAAGCTGGCACGGGACGGTGGGCGGCACAGTGGTTAACACTGCTGCTTCACAGCGCCAGGTTCGATTCCTGGCTTGGGTCACTGTCTGTGCGGAGTCTGCACGTTCTCCCCGTGTCTGCGTGGGTTTCCTCCGGTTTCCTCCCACACTTCAAAGATGTGCAGGTTGGGTGGATTGGCTATGGTAAATTGCCTCTTAGTATCTAAAGATGTGCAGGTTAGGTGGACTGGCCATGCTAAATTGCCCCTTAGCGTTCCGGGATGTGTAGGTTAGAGGGATTAGCAGGGTAAATACGTGGGGTTCCGGGGATAGGGCCTAGGTGGGAATGTTGTCGGTGCAGACTCGATGGGCTGAATGGCCTCCTTCTGCACTGTAGGATTCTATGGATACAGATACACACTGAATAGGTGCAGGCTGTGGTTAATAGATGTAGTTGCACCGTGGTTGCTGTGTGAGGGGGCTCATGGATTTGAGAGAGAAAGCAGGTGGTAATAAGCAAATCCTCACCTGACACTGGTCACCTGTGTACCCATGAGGACAGGTACACCTGTAGGACTCCAGGCCATCGATGCACACCCCCCCATTCAGACACGGCTGAGAGTTACACTCGTCAATGTCATACTGGCAACTGGAACCGGTGAAGCCAGAACGGCAGTGGCAGCTGTACATGTCAATACCATCAATACAGGTCCCTCCGTTAAAACAGGAGCTGGAAGAGAGAGCATCATTAACGTCCATATTTTGTCCTGAAGCATGATTGTCCTGATCCATGTCTTTCTGCTGTGGAGGTTCTGCCAGAGTGTCTCAAGTCAGAGCCTCCAGGGTACGAGCACAGTAAACCCACTGCTGACAATCCTCACCAATAACTTCAGCATAACTAACATATATCAAAGTGTATAATTTGTCAGGTCAAAGAGTGTAGCGGTTGATTGTATCATAAGGCTGAGAAAATGAATCCAAACTACAGTAATGCAGCAACTTTTAGCGTCTTACATTTGTTTAATACTTCTTTGTCAGAGAGAGCAGCGGAAAGGCAAGAAGATCAGTTTGAGGTGTGATATTCTCATTGTTGAATAAGGAAGAAAGACTTGCATTTCTATAGCGCCTTTTACCTCAGGGTATCAATCCTTTTGATGTGTAGTTACTGTAGCAACGTCAGAAACACTGCAGCCAATTTGTGCACAGCAAGCTCCCACAAGCAGCGATGAGAAAAATGACCAGATAATCAGACATTGGTTGCTCTATTTTGATTTGATTTGATTTATCATTGTCACATGTATTAGTATACAGTGAAAAGTATTGTTTCTTGCGTGCTATACTGACAAAGTTAAAGTAAAGTTTATTTGTTGGTCACAAGTAAGGCTTACATTAACACTGCAATGAAGTTGCCGTGAAATTCCCCGAGTCGCCACAGTCCAGCGCCTGTTCGGGTCAATGCACCCTAACCAGCACGTCTTTCAGACTGTGGGAGGAAACCCGGAGCACCCGGAAGAAACCCACGCAGACACGGAGAGAACCTGAAAACTCCGCACAGATAGTGACCCAAGCCGGGAATTGAACCCGGGTCCCTGGCGCTGCGAAGCAACAGCGCTAACCACTGTGCTACCGTGCTGCCCGAAGCATACCGTTCATAGAGAAGGAAAGGAGAGGGTGCAGAATGTAGTGTTACAATCATAGCTAGGGTGCAGAGAAAGACCAACTTAATGCGACAAGGGGAATTTCACAGTAACTTCATTGCAGCGTTAATGTAAGCCTTACTTGTGACACTAATAAATAAACTTTAACTTTAGGTCCATTCAAAAGTGTGACGGCAGCAGGGAAGAAGCTGTTCTTGAGTCGGTTGGTACGTGACCTCAGACTTTTGTATCTTTTTACCGACAGAAGAAGGTGGAAGAGAGAATGTCCGGGGCGCGTGGGGCCCTTGATTATGCTGGCTGCTTTTCCAAGGCAGTGGGAAGTGTAGACAGAGTCAATGGATGGGAGGCTGGTTTGAGTGATGGATTGGGCTACATTAATGACCCTTTGTGGTTTCTTCCATTGGGCTCACCTCTCTGTGCAGTCTGGAATATTGTTCTCACAGTGAAGTCCATTAAACCCAGGTTTACAGGTACAGGTATAGCTGTTGACATAATCCGTGCAGGTGCCCCCATTGTGGCACGGGTTGCTGTGGCATTCATTGATCTCGTCAGCGCACCGGGTGCCTGCAAAGCCTGGCAGGCAGCGACAAATGAAGGAGTTGATTTGATCCAGACAGGCGCCGCCATTCAGACAGGGACCTGGGGAGAGGAAAGTAGCAATTAATATCTTACAGCGAAGCTGGGTTGGAGAGACGAAGAATGAAAGAAGTTTGGATTTCTATAATGTCTTTCACAGTCTCGGAAGCTGAAAACCTGCCACATCGTCTGCCCCGGAACTGGGGCAGTGAGGTTCCCAGAATCCGTTGGCCTCAGGCGGGATTTTACGAACTCGCCCAAGCGATGTTTCTTCAGAAGGAACTCTTCAAATGCAGACAATAAAAATATAACAAAACTTACTCCAATTTATAAATCAAAGAAAGGATTTAATAAAGAAACTTCATTACTCCAAACCTAGGGCCTCGCCCTGGGCCACTCCAGGCTCTCCACAATTCCAAACAGGTTCTTATTTATAGTGAGTCAGCTGACCATCACATCATTGGTTTCATGGTTTACTGGATCAGCTGACCCTTACAGCTGGTCACTATTGGTCACATTATGTCCGATACAAAGTTTGTCACCGGTTACATTCTAACAAGCGAGGTCTTAAAATCCCGCCCAGAATGTCCCAAATCACTTTACAAACTGATGTGGTGACGATATCTGGAATTAAGAATCTACTGATGACCATGAAACCATTGTTGGGAAAACCCAATGTCCTTTTAGGGAAGGAAATCTGCCTTCCTTACATGGTCTGGCCTACCTGTGACTCCAGAGCCACAGCAATGTGGTTGACTCTCAACTGTCCTCTGAAGTAGGTCACTCAGTTTAAGGGCAACTGGGGATGGGCAATAAATGCTGGCCCAGCCAGCGGTGCCCATGTCCCACGAATGAATTAAAAAAGGATAAGAAACGCAGCAGCACACAAAAATCCTACACACAGTAAAGTGATGTTGGTCGTGGGATAAATATTGATTGAGACATCAGAGGGAGACCGACCCACCTCGCACCGCTCTCCTTAAAAATAGTGCTGTAGGTTCGTTTTATGTTCCCCACTGAGGGGGCAGACATGGTCCCTGGTTAACATCCCATCAGTGTGACACTGGAGTGCTGAGACTAAATTCTGTGCTGAAGTCACTGGAGTGGGATTTGGGATTCACAGCTTGATTACAGTGAGATACAATTCAACCACAGCAACTTCCAAGGGACTAAGGAAATTTGGCATGTCCACTACAATTCTCACCAACTCTTCGGATGCACCACAGAAAGCATCCTTTCTGGATGTATCACAACTTGGTATGGCTCCTGCTCTGTCCATGACCGCAAGAAACTACAAAGGGTCGTGAATGTAGCCCAATCCATCACGCAAACCAGCCTCCCATCCATTGACTCTGTCTACACTTCTCGCTGCCTCAGAAAAGCAGCCAGCATAATCAAGGACCCCACGCACCCCGGACATTCTCTCTTCCACCTTCTTCCATCGGGAAAAAGATACAAAAGTCTGAGGTCACGCACCAACCGACTCAAGAACAGCTTCTTCCCTGCTGCCATCAGACTTTTGAATGGACCTACCTCGCATTAAGTTGATCTTTCTCTACACCCTAGCTATGACTGTGACATTACATTTTGCACTCTCTCCTTTCCTACTCTATGAACAATATGCTTTGTCTGTATTAGCACTGTATGCTAATACATGTGACAATAATAAATCAAATCAAATCCATTTATGTTGTGCCTTGAATTTGAAAACGTCCTCAACCGCTTCACAGAAGCGTAACCAGACTAAACGTGAACCAAACAAGGCCATTTCTCGAGGGGGTAACAAAAAATGAGTCAAGGGGATAGTCTGTAAGGAGGGCGTTAAAGGAGGACAGAGAGCTAGGGATCTGTAGAAAGGTCAATCTAGAACCTGGGGCCGAGACAATGGTATTCCAAATGAATTTCTGGATGCTCAAGAGGTCATGGTTGGAAGGAACGTAGAGATCTTATGGGGCTGGAGGAGGTTACGTAGATAGGGCGAGACAAGACTAGAATGAGAATCTTATTCAGCAACTTGCATTTCTCCCAGTTTATCTGGCTTGGATACAGGCTGCGGTTTACCTTTACCGTGACAGTTTTTTGCAGGTGCATTAGCCGTGCTAAATTCTCCCTCAGTGTACCCGAACAGGTGCCGGAGTGTGGCCACTAGGGGATTTTCACTGTAACTTCACTGCAGTGTTAATGTAAGCCGACTTGTGACACTAATAAATAAGCTTTAAACTTATGGGGAGGCGATGGCCTAGTGGTATTATCGCTGGACTATTAATCCAGAAACTCAGCTAATGTTCTGGGGACCTGGGTTCGAATCCCGCCACGGCAGATGGTAGAGTTTGAATTCAATAAAAAAAATCTGGAATCAAGAATTTACTGATGACCATGAGACCATTGTCGGAAAATGCATCTGGTTCACTAATGTCCTTTAGGGAAGGAAATCTGCCGTCCTTACCCGGCCTGGCCTACATGTGACTCCAGAGCCACAAGCAATGTGGTTGACTCTCACCTGCCCTCTGGCAACTAGGGATGGGCAATAAATGCTGGCCCAGCCAGCGACGCCCACGTTCCACCGAAGAATAAAAAAACTGTTGGCAAGACCAGCATTTGTTGTCCACCTTAGTGAATCATCCATTTTGAATCTAACTTTGCGACATGTCCAGCCATTTCAGAGGGGCAGTTACGAGTCCACTACATTGCTGTGCGTCCGGAGTCACATGTAGGCCAGACCGGGTAGGGACGGCAGATTTCCTTCCCTGAAGGACATTAGTGAACCAGATAAGTATTTATGGAATCCAATATTCTCGTGGTCATCACGATTTTTTTTTATTTGCGAGTTTCCTAATTAACTAAACTTAACTTCCCCAGACGCCGTGGTGGGATTTGAACTCAGGCCCGATGTGCAAACACTGAAAGCTTCTCTTTGTTTAACATCAAAGGGACTTCACTGCAGCTGAAGTGAATACTTACTGGGAGTGCAATCATTGATGTCTGTTTCACAGTCGCGCCCTGTGAATCCGGGCTGGCACACACAGATGTAGTTTCCCAATGTGTTGGTGCAGGAGCCTCGATTCCTGCAGGGGTTGGCTGCACACTCGTCCATGTCCACTTGACAGACCCGTCCTGAGGCGAAAGGAGGGAGAGAGGCAGAGAGTGGTGAGGGACGCCGACCATTTCCCTCTGAATGTCAGTGAGGGTTCACCGCACTAAATTATTGTCCCCATACCACGCTTGGCGGGGGGGGGGGGGGGGGCTTGTTTTTACCTTGCCATCCCTCTGCACAGGTGCACACAAAATCCTCATAGTCCAGGGTGTGCTCACAAACACCTCCATTCTCACACGGGTTGGGCGAACACGGAACCAGCACGCTCTCACAGTTTGGTCCTACGGGGAGACAGAGCAGCAAATTTCACCCTTGGATTATTGAGACGGACAACATTGTGCCAACTGGACTCACTCCTTGAAGCTGCTCGAGTTAGAGTCATGGAGGTTTACAGCATGGAAACAGGCCCTTCAGGAGTTGGGACGTCTTGTTGAAGTTGTACAAGACATTGGGAAGGCCATACTTGGAATACTGTGCGCAGTTCTGGTCACCCTATTATAGAAAGGGTATTATTAAACTAGAAAGAGTGCAGAAAAGATTTACTAGGATGCTACCGGGACTTGGTGGTTTGAGTTAGAAGGAGAGGTTGGATAGACTGAGACTTTTTTCCTTGGAGCATAGGAGGCTGAGGGGTGATCTTATAGAGGTCTATAAAATAATGAGGAGCATAGATCAGCTCGATAGTCAATATCTTTTCCTAAAGGTAGGGGAGTCTAAACCTCGAGGGCATAGGTTTAAGGTGAGAGGGGAGGGGAGAGATACAAAAGGGTCCAGAGGGGCAATCTTTTTCACACAGAGGGTGGTGAGTGTCTGAAACGAGCTGCCAGAGGTAGTAGTAGAGGCGGGTACAATTTTGTCTTTTAAGAAGCATTTATACAGTTACATGGGTAAGATGGGTATAGAGGGATATGGGCCAAACGCGGGCATTAGGGACTAGCTTAGTGGTTAAAAAAAAGGGCAGCATGGACAAGTTTGGGCCGAAGGGCCTGTTTGCATGCTGTAAACTTCTATGACTCTATCTCAAGGCCCAGGCTATGGTCATGATTAGTTTGGACCCCAATATATCCTCTTGTTTTCACTGTAATGAACAGTTTGGGTAACCCACAATCTCATCATGATTCAAAACTTAACATGTGAATAACTGTACGGTAAATAGGACACCGTGGGGCAAACAACCCTCCCTCTTATTGTTCACAGATAGTGGATGGTGATCCTTTCATGTCTAACGTCACTGCAGAAGCAGACAATATGAGCCACTATGAATACCTTGACCCGAGTTGCTGAACTATTAATTTACAACAGCAATTAGTGACAACTACGTTTGGTGACTACAATATGGGCGGCACGGTGACACAGTGGCTGGCACAGCTGCCTCACAGCGCCAGGGACTCAGGTTCGATTCCCACCTCAGGTCACTGTCTGTGTGGAGTCTGCATGTTCTCCCCGTGTCTGCGTGGGTTTCCTCCGGGTGCTCCGGTTTCCTCCCACAGTCCAAAGATGTGCAGGTTAGGCTGATTGGCCGTACCAAATTGTCTCTTAGTGTCAGGGGGATTAGCAGAGTAAATACGTGGGGTTATGGGGATGGACCCTGGGTGGGATTGTTTTATTTTTTTATTCATTTGTGGGACCTGGGCGCCGCTGGCTGGGCCAGCATTTATTGCCCATCCCTAGTTGCCCTTGGAGGGCAGTTCAGAGTCAACCACATTGCTGTGGCTCTGGAGCCACATGTAGGCCAGACCGGGTAAGGACAGCAGATTTCCTTCCCTAAAGGGACGTTAGTGAACCAGATGGGTTTTTCCGACAATCGACAATGGTTTCATGGTCATCAGTAGATTCTTAATTCCAGATATTTTTCATTGAATTCAAATTCCACCATCTGCCGTGGCGGGATTCGAACCTGGGTCACCAGAACATTAGCTGAGTTTCTGGATTAATAATCTGGCGATAATACCACTAGGCCTTTGCCTCCCCTCTGTCCTCACCTGATAAAGCTCATGATACCAAAGAAACCTGTTGGACTTTAACCTAGTGTTGTGGGACTAATAGTCACAGAGTCATGGTAAAATCCTGAACTGTCCAATATGGCACTGAAATAAGACCATAAGACAAAGGAGCAGAATTAGGCCTCTCGGCCCATTGGGTCTGCTCCACCATTCAATCATGGCTGATATTTTTCTCATCCCCATTCTGCTGCCTTTTCCCCACAACCCCTGATCCCCTTATTAATTAAGAACCTGTCTATCTCTGTCTTAAAGACACTCAATGACCCGGCCTCCACAGCCTTCTGCGGCAAAGAGTTCCACAGATTCACCACTCTCTGGCTGAAGAGATTCTTCCTCATCTCTGTTTTAAAGGATCGTCCCTTTAGCCTGAGGTTGTGCCCGCTGGTTCTAGTTTTTCCTACTAGTGGAAACATCCTCTCCACGTCCACTCTATCCAGGCCTCGCAGTATCCTCTAAGTTTCAATAAGATCCCCCCCTCATCCTTCTAAACTCCAACGAGTACAGACCCAGAGTCCTCAACCGTTCCTCATACGACAAGCTCTTCATTCCAGGGATCATTCTTGTGAACCTCCTCTGGACCCTTTCCAAGGCCAGCACATCCTTCCTTAGATACGGGGCCCAAAACTGCTCACAATATTCCAAATGGGGTGCGACCAGTGCCTTATACAGCCTCGGAAGTACATCCCTGTTCTTGTATTCTAGCCCTCTCGACATGAATGCTAACATTGCATTTGCCTTCCTAACTGCCGACTGAACCTACACGTTAACCTTAATCTGCAGATCTGCAAACAGATTCCTGAGGATTCATGAAAATAAAGCAGCTCGGACGCAAGCTTGCTGTGGAACTTGATCATTTTGAAAAGTAATAAGCTCTCCTGTTACGTAATCACCCAAACACGCTCTACAGCAAGGCAACCAAACTCGGCAAAGTTGGCAAGTCCTGTCACACGTACAGCCGAAGACTGCTTCGAACTAGAAGCCGCTTTCTTGCACGTAGCCATGCATGCTATATACACAACAATCCAGCAAATACAATTGAAGAGCGACTCATATTAATCATTAACGGGAAGTATTCTGATGGTTCCACTTGGAAGTAAGACATTAGCGTGCAAGAGTGCTTTAAAGTTTATTTATTAGTGTCACAACTAGGCTTGGACTATCACTGCAATGAAGTTACTATGAAAATCCCCTTCATCCCCCGACAGCACTATAGCCCTGCGCAGGGAGCCACAGGTCCTTGCAACGTGACCCTTTGTGTCTCTGAGCTGCTCATTAACGAGGACAATTAAAGAGTTCAATAAAAAGCAAAGCCAAAAAGGGACAAATCTCTTTTCATTGTTGCCGTGACTACTAAGGTGATCAGAGTTCGGGAGGTTGGGTTCTTACCTGTATAAGGCAGTTTGCACTGGCAAGTGTAACTGGCAATCCCATCCACACAGGTTGCTTTGTTTAAGCAAGGATTTGACGCACAATCATTGACATTGACTTGGCAGTGCTGGCCTGTGTAAGGAAATCAAATTGCATTCTTCAGTTAGACCACAGCTTGGAAGTGGCTCAGTGATGCCCAGCTTTGGGGGCACTTGGCGAAGGAGGATGATTAAATTAAAAAAGAGGCGCAACATATTGTAGTGACAAAAGTATCTCTGCATTGTTTGTGCAACAGAACAAAGGGTGATTAGGAAAGGGCAACAAGTGCTGGGCCTAGCCAGCGATGCTCACATCCCATGAATGATTTCCAAAGAATCTTTGGGCAGTGAGTTGTAATGATATGGAACTGTTGAGGCACTGCCCGAAAGGATGGTGGGAGGCACGGTGGCACAGTGGTTGGCATTGCTGCCTCACAGCACCAGGGATCCGGGTTCAATTCCGGCCTCGGGTCTCAGTCTGTGTGGAGTTTGCTCTTCCTCCCCGTGTCTGAGTGGGTTTCCTCCGGGTGCTCCGGTTTCCTCCCACACTCCAAAGATGTGCGGGTTAGGTTCCATGGTAAATTGACCCTAGTGTCAGGGGGATTAGCAGGGTAAATATGTGGGGTTACGGGAAGAGGGCCTGGGTGGGGTTGTTGTCAGTGCAGACTTGATGGGCCAAATGGCCTCCTTCTGCATTGTAGGATTGTATGGATGAATGGAAAACAGCACCTTTTTAAAAAAAGTAATGGGTTTTAAGGAGAAGGAGGAATTTTCAGGGCGATGGGAAGAAAGCTGGGATTAATTGGACTGCTCTTTCAAAGAGCTGACACAGGTGCAATGGGCCGAACGGCCTCCTCCTGAGCTGTATGGTTTTATTTATTTATATTTCAAATGATAGGCGCGTGAACTATCGATTAAAACCATCGTGTCATGTTATCTTTACCAGCTCAGTGGATTAATGGACCAGGTTACAGCTGTGTATGAGGAAGTGGAGGCCTATTTAACGTACCTCGAAAGCCCTCCTTGCATTTACAAATGTAGCCATTCACCAGGTCAGAGCAGCTCCCTCCATTCTGGCAGGGGTTGGATTCACACTCATCCTTGTCGATGTCGCAGTTCATTCCTGTCCATCCCGCCTCACAGTTACACTTGTACCTGAAGTGAAATTGTTCGAATGTGAACAGTGAAGCAACCAAAGACAGAAGGATCATGAGACGAGAAGGAAAGAAAAGCTGCCTTCAGATTCGACAATGGAGAGGAGAGCGAGAGGGAGGAGAGAGGGAGGAGAGAGATAAATGAGAGAAAGACAGAAAGAGGGAGAAAGAGACACCAGAAAGACAGTGAGAAAAGGAAGAGCAGGGAGCGAGAGAAAAGGGAGAAGGGAGGGAGCAAGGGCATGCACATACACACGCGTGTACACACACACTCTCTTTCACAGGCATACACACTCACACACACTCTCTCACACAGATACACACACACACTCACACTCCCTCTCTCACACACACTCTCACTCTCACTCACACACACTCTCTCTCACACACACTCACACTCTCTCTCACACACACACACTCCCTCTCTCACACACACACACTCCCTCTCTCACACACACACACTCCCTCTCTCACACACACACTCCCTCTCTCACACACACACTCCCTTTCTCACACACACACTCCCTCTCTCACACACACACTCCCTCTCTCACACACACACTCTCACTTACACACACTCTCTCTCACACACACACACTCTCTCTCACACACACACATACTCTCTCTCTCACACACACACACACACACTCCCTCTCTCACACACACACACTCCCTCTCTCACACCCACACAAACACTCTCTCACACACCCACACCCTCTCACACACACCCACGCCCTCTCACACACACACACTCACTTTCTCACACATACACTCTCTCACACACACACTCTCTCCCTCTCACATACACACCCCCCCTCTCTCACATGCACTCTCTCACACATGCACTCTCTCACACACACACTCTCTCACACACTCTCTCACATGCACTCTCTCACACATACACTCTCTCTCACACACACACACTCACACACTCTCTCTCTCACACGCACTCTCTCTCTCACACGCACTCTCTCTCACACACGCACTCTCTCTCACACACGCACTCTCTCTCACACACGCACTCTCTCTCACACACGCACTCTCTCTCACATGCACTCTCTCTCACATGCACTCTCTCTCACATGCACTCTCTCTCACATGCACTCTCTCTCACATGCACTCTCTCTCACATGCACTCTCTCTCACATGCACTCTCTCTCACATGCACTCTCTCTCACATGCACTCTCTCTCACATGCACTCTCTCTCACATGCACTCTCTCTCACATGCACTCTCTCTCACATGCACTCTCTCTCACATGCACTTTCTCACATACACTCTCTCTCACACACACACACACACTCTCTCTCTCTCACACACACACACTCTCTCTCACACACACAACAGGTTTGTTCATTCAAGTTAGTCCATCTGGTTTGAAAGCTGACTGCTCTCAGTACCATAAGGTCTGTAGGCAGGATTTCGGCTTCTGATCATGGACCTGTCAACCCACTGCTAGGCCACACAAACGAAGCATGAATTACATAGGGTTCTAATTCGTCTCGCAATCCACTGAACCCTGGAACGTGGGCGGCACGGTGGCACAGTGGTTAGCACTGCTGCCTCACAGTGCCAGGGACCCGGGTTCGATTCCTTGGGTCACTGTCTGTGCGGAGTCTGCACGTTCTCCCCGTGTCTGTGTGGGTTTCCTCCGGGTGCTCCGGTTTCCTCCCTCAGACTGGAAGATGTGCTGGTTAGGTGCTAAATTCTCCTTCAGGTGTTGGAGTGTGGCAAGTCGGGGATTTTCACAGTAACTTCACTGCAGTGTTAATGTAAGCCTTACTTGTGACACCAATAAATAAACTGTAAACTTTAACTTGGCGTACGGGGTCAGGCATTAACAACAGCAGCTGTGGCAGCGTCCAGAGGATCAGAGAAACCAACACCAGCCAGAATCAACACCTTGAGGAGAGCAGGACATCGGGAGGAGTCGGAGGCAAGTATTTAAGGGGTAATTTTAACCTTACCCAACCATCAGAAAACGGATTGGATTTAGTGCAATATACGTTTTACACCTGGTGCCAATTTAACTCTCTGCAAGATCACGGGAACAATCTTGAGCCCACTTTCTCTGTCCAGGGGAAAGGTGGCTGGGGCCCAAGAGGGGCCAGCAAGATCGCCACGTCTGATTCTGGCCGCCCCTCGCTGGTGACATAATCAGGATTCCAATACATTTGAATAAAGAACTATATTATTAAACACCTCTCACACCGCCCCCCCCCCCCACCCCTCCCCACCCCTCCCCACCCCTCGCCACCCCTCGCCATATATATTGATCCCGAGACATATCTTCAAACACTGGCGATGTGATGTCACATTGGCGCAGATTACAACAGGTTCACCCAGATGTAAACCTGGTGTGGGAGTCACTGCCGGGAACATACAGGTGAGTATAGCCCCTGAAAGAGAGGGATGTTGCCAGGCAGCGGTCTGCCTATGTCCCCTGCCACTGCCTCTTGGCATAGGTTGGCACTATGCCTATTAATCATAGAAACCCTACAGTGCAGAAAGAGGCCATTTGGCCCATCGAGTCTGCACCGACCACAATCCCACCTAAGTCCTACCCCCACATCCCTACATATTTACCCGCTAATCCCTCTAACCTACGCATCTCAGGACTCTAAGGGGCAATTTTTAGCATAGCCAATCAACCTAACCCGCACATCTTTGGACTGTGGGAGGAAACCGGAGCACCCGGAGGAAACCCACGCAGACACGGGGAGAATGTGCAAACTCCACACAGACAGTGACCCAAGCCGGGAATCAAACCCAGATCCCTGGAGCTGTGAAGCAGCAGTGCTAACCACTGTGCTACCGTGCCGCCCATAAACATGGCAATGCCAACCTGTGCCAGGGGGCAGACCCCAGTGGGAGCCTCATGGTGGGGAGAAGGGAGATTTATTTATTTGTGGGGGGGAGCAGACGAGGGAGCTGGGGATGCCAGCGATGGCTGTTCGGGTGGGGGGGAGAGGGGTGGGGGGCGGTTGGAGGGGGGGAAAAGGTGTCCCATGTTCAGGGGAAAGTAGGTGGGGTGGTGCCGGCATTGGCTGTGTGTATGGAGGGGTTGGGGAAAAGGGGTCTGATATTTGGGGGGAGGGTGAAGAATGCTGGCTCTGATTGAGGGAGGGGAAGGGGGGGATGTAGGGAGCCCCGAGACCTCCGCGGTGGGGGGGTGGGGGGGGGGGTGAGTTTGTGGTCCAATCAGGGCACTCTTAAATATGGCGCCCTGATTTCCATGCAGCCAGGCTTTGCCAGCAATTTGAGGCCGTGCCCCTCTACCTGACGGCGTGAAACACACCAACCTGTTTCTTTGTGACAGAATGTGGTAAGATCTGGAGAGATTCGAGGTGGCACAGTGGTTAGCGCTGCTGCCTCACAGCGCCAGGGACCCGGGTTCGATTCCCGGCTTGGGTCACTGTCTGTGCGGAGTCTGCACATTCTTCCCATGTCTGCGTGGGTTTCCTCCGGGTGCTCCGGTTTCCTCTCACAGCCCAAAAATGTGCGGATTAAGTGGATTGGCCATGCTAAATTGCCCCTTCATGTCAGGGTGACTATTTGGGGTATGTGCATGGGGATGGGGCCTGGCTGGGATTGTGGTCAGTGTAGACTCGATGGGCCGAATGCCCTCCTTCTGCACTGTAGGGATTCTCTGATTCTATGAAAACGCTGCTATTTCTTGGTAAGATTTCACCCCATGGACAGCAAACATTGGGCCAGAGATTTAAGTTGAAATGACCTCTTTTGTTTCTTCCCGAATTAACGGGAAGGGGCAAACAGCAGCGGGGAACGGGGTACAGCTGGGCAGCCAAGCAGAGCCACAGCTGCTGAACTGAAAACAGGGAAGGAAAGGCTGGAATTCTCTGGTGCTTTGCTTTTGGTGGCCTTACCCATTGATGTCATCGTGACAAGTCCCGTGCACACAGGGACTGCTGCTGCACTCATCCACCTCGGAATAGCACAGGGCGTCGTGGTAGCCATCCGGACAGAGGCAAGAGAAGCCGTCCTCGCCATCGATGCAGGTTCCACCATTCCGACAAGGGTTCGACACGCACTCGTTAATTTCAAGGTTACACTGCGGGCCTGAAAGAAACAAGCGACTTGCTTACAAGCTCAGAGAGCACGAGAGTTGAAAAAAGCCCCACCAGCGGATTTATGGCGAACATTGCCAGCCCCTCCACTCCCACCAGATTCCACCGGCAGGGCCGTGCGCACTCGTGCTTTTCGATAAGAAGCCTCACAACACCAGGTTAAAGTCCAACAGGTTTATTTGGAATCACGAGCTTTCGGAGCGCTGCCCCTTCATCAGGTACGTATTCAAGAGGCGGCTGGATATAGCACTTGGGGCAAATGGGATCAAAGGTTATGGGGAGAAAGCAGGATTAGGCCATTGAGTTGGATGATCAGCCATGATCATGACGAATGGCGGAGCAGGCGCGAAGGGCCGAATGGCCTCCTCCTGCTCCTATCTTCTATGTTTCTATGTCTATAAAGGAGCAGAAAGCTCATGATTCCAGTTGGACTTTCATAGAATCCCTACACTGCTGAAGGAGGCCATTCGGCCCATCGAGTCTGCACCGACCAGAACCCCATCCAGCTCCTACCCCCCATAACCTCATGCATTTACCCTGGCTTGTCCCCCTGACACTAAGGGGCAATTTAGCACCTAACCCACACATTGTTAAGACTGTGGGAGGAAACCAGAGCACCCGGCGGAAACCCACGCAGACACGAGGAGAACGTGCAAACGCCACACTGATAGGTGACCCAAGCCGGGAATCGAATCCCGGTCCCTGGCCCTTGGGAGGCAGCAGTGCTAACCACTGTGCCACCGTGCCACCTCTTTATCCTGGTGTTGTGAGACTTCTTACTGTGCCCACCCCAGTCCAACGCCGGCATCTCCACCTCAGTGAACGAGGTGTCAAAAAAGTGGCATTAACTGCAGGAACGCCACTTTTCTCGTCGAGCTGAAAGCGGGTGTACAAACCTGTGAAGCCTGGTTTGCAGATACAGTCATAGCGGTTAATGCCATCCTGGCAGATCCCATAATCGCAGGGTTCACTGGCACAGTCATCATGGTTAATCTCACAGTTGACACCTGCAGTTAATGGTACAAATGCCAATGAAACACTCAAATAGCAACACAGCGAAATGCCAGGAAGAGGAGTCTATTGTGTCACAATCCAACCTCTATCATCAGGCTTATTTAACAAATAACAGGGAAGCTGGCATGGTTTAATACTTCTCAATATGCTGAATTGGTCACCTCAAACCCATCTGATTTGCACACCCTGTGACAGCCATGTAGCCACTAATATTCCTTCCTGCTCTACTAAAAACGCTCGCCTCAAACAAAGTCAAGATTGAGAGAGAAAGATTTATAATTGTGCTGCTGGGAGTCAGGTGCACAGAACCTGAAAACTCCCCAGACCTCCCAGTGACTGAATCCGAGTGACAATAATTCACCACGACAGCTCAATCCTCTGGCTTTACCCTGCCGCTAAAATCCCTCATCCCTGGATATTTCTCCCCTGCCCCCCGCTCAAAGACCCTCACATCCTTCCTCAAGTCGGGTGACCAGAACTGCAATGCAATGCCACAGTTGTGGCCTAACCAGATCTTTCGAAAGGTTCAGCATAACCTCTCCTACTATTTGTACCTAATACCTCTCTTTATGAAGCTTAGGATCCCACATGCTTTCCTGACCACTCTCTCAGCATGTCCAGCTGCCTTCAAAGATCTGCACATACGAAAGCCCCAGGAACCACTACCACTGAACACTTGTTGGAATTGTGAGGGAATTTTACTGCCTTGCCCACCCGAGGCTCGTAAGACCCCGTCCGAGGCCCATCGGGGGGTGTCGTCCTGCGAGCCTCACCCTGCCCCAATTCTGGCGAAGTGGTAAACTTCTGGCCATTAAGTCCATATTCCCTCTCCCTGTCCCTCCTGCCAAAATGCATCACCTCACACTCCTCTGTGAAGCTTGAAGATTCTTTCATCAAACTGAAATGGAGTGTTTGAGTTTCTTTGTTGCTTTTCAAAGGGCAGTGGGCGGGATTGGTGGTGTGGGATTACGTTGCGAGCCAGCAATGGAGAGGAGGCAGATAAAACAGGCCCCAATGCTTTGGTCCCTGCTGGGTTATTCTTGAGCATTCCCTGGAGGGCAGCCCAAGAGTAACAGTTGGGATCCTGAGGTCAAGGGCTAGTCACTCACTGAGCATTGGAGCAGTCAGACATATAGAATCATTGAATCCCTACAGTGCAGAAGGAGGCCATTTGGCCCATCGAGTCTGCACTGACCACAATCCCACCCAGGCTATCCCCATATTTACCCTGCTAATCCCCCTGACACTAGGGTTAAGTAAGAATAGCCAATCAACCTTACCCGCACATCTTTGGACCCCACCCAGCCCCTATCCCCGTAACCCCACGTATTTACCCTGCTGGCGCCCCTGACACCAAGTGGCAATTTAGAATGGCCAATCAACCTAACCTGCACATCTTGTACTGTGGGAGGAAACCGGAACATCCGGGGGGAAACCCACGCAGCCACGGGGGAGAACGTGCAAACTCCACATTGACAGTGACCCAATGCCTGGAATCGAACCCGGGCCCCTGGCACTGTGAGGCAGCAGTGCTGACCACTGTGCCGCCATGCCGTGGGTCGATCAAAAATGAGAGAGGAAGTGAAAGCAATAACGTAGGCCGAGAATTGGTTTTGATTGTTACCTGAAGTTCCCTGTTGGCAGTGACAGATGTATTTATTCACCAGGTCGATGCACTTGCCAGAGTTCTGGCACGGGTTGCTATGGCACTCGTTGATCTGATTCTCGCAGCGGTAACCGGTGTAGCCTGGTTCACACTGGCATGTGAAGCTGGCAATGCCGTCGGCACACGTTCCGTGATGGCAGGGGTCAGGGTTGCAGTCATCAATATTCCTCTCGCACAGCTTCCCCTCAAAACCTGCAATGGGAAAATAAACCAGTCAAACAGTAAAGGACCCATAGAATCCCTACAGTGCAGAAGGAGGCCATTCGGCCCATCGGATCTGCACCAACCACAATCCCACCCAGGCCCTATCCCCATACATTTACCCTAGCTAGTCCACCTGACACTAAGGGGCAATTTGGCATGGCCAATCCCACCTAACCCACAGATCTTTGGACTGTGGGAGATCAACTCTCATTCTTCTCAATTCCAATGAGTAGAGTCCCAACCTGTTTAACCTTTCCTCACAAGACAATCCCTCCATACCAGGATCATCAGAGTGAACTGTCTCCAATGAAATAATTGCCGGAATTTTGTCTCCTTGACAGCCTGAGGCCAACGGAGAATGCCGTTCTGCGAGTCTCGCCTGCCCCAAAAATCGGGGCGGGCGAGGCGATAAAATTCCGACCAATATCTTTCCTTAAATAAGGGGACCAAACCTGCTCACAGTGCTCCAGATGTGGACTCACCAGTAGCTGCAAGAATGAGCTAGCTCGCTTAGTTTTGGGCAATGGTTCTGGAAACAGTGGGGGAGAATGTCCACACTGATGGTCATGTTAGTCGGGATTGGTGCGTCAGTAGGATGCTTTGCTGAGGGAGGGGACATTGACCAGAGAATAGAGGTGAGGGCTGCTGCCTTCAGTGGTCAGTCTGTCTAGTTTGTTTGTTAGTGTCACAAGTAGGCTGACATTAACACTGCAATGAAGTTACTATGAAAATCCCCTAGTCGCCACACTCCGGCGCCTGTTCGGGTACACTGAGGGGGAATTTAGCACGGCCAATGCACCCTAACCAGCACGTCTTTCGGACTGTGGGAGGAAACCAGAGCATCCTGAGGAAACCCATGCAGACACGGGGAGAATGTGCAGACTCCACACAGACAGTGACCCAAGCCAGGAATCAAACCTGGGTCCCTGGCGCTGTGAGGCAGCAGTGCTAACCACTGTGCCACCGTGCCGCCCAGTCTGGGAAGGGGGGGGTTGGCCTGAATCATTGCCATCGTAACCAGAGGAAACCATGGGCAAATAAAATGGAAAGAGGGGGGAATCTATGTTTGGAGAATTATTGGGCAAAATTCATAAGATCCATCAGGCCAGTAGTTAAGAACTAACTGATCCATTAGGCTCAGCTACACATTTATCCATTAACTTCTTGGATTAAAGTAACTTGCAGCACATTAGAAATCATAGAAATATCATAGAAACTCTACAGTGCAGGAGGCCATTCGGCCCATCGAGTCTGCACCGACCACAATCCCACCCAGGCCCTATTCCCATAACCCCTCATATTTACCCTGCCAATCCCCTGACAGTAGCGTTAATTTAGCATGGCCAATCAGCCTAACGCGCACATCTTTGGATGTGCGGGTTAGCCGGGTTATATCCTGCCAGGGTACGATCTCCACACACACATGTACATATAAAATCCTGAGATGTTTTCCTGTTAGAATTGCCTCTAATTTATTGAGCAATGTGTGCAATTTGTCTGCTGTTTCTGTGTTAGTCCCTGACAAATAGGCAGCGAAATTGGTTCTCACATTCGCTCCATGTGCCACCTCAGGACTGATCTGAGGCCCTGTGGCAGGGAGCAAAAAAAAAAGGGGGCTGGAAAAAAAATAGCACAAACCTGCTATTGTTCAACAGAATATTCTATGAGCTGTCGGCACAATAGACATCATATCCAATAGGCTTCCCTGGTGCCTGGATCCAGATCCTGTGAATACTAATCAGGCTGACCTGAACAATACAGCTTTATCTATTGAAGGGCCTTGTTAGTGTCAGTCCCTCAAGATGTTTTATTTTTCTTCAACTCATCTGTAGATAAATTTAACATCTTCTGAAAACTGGTCAAAAAAAAACTTCTCTCTAACTCCTCAATTGGAATGAGGTAAATCATTGAATCAATAGCTGGAATTCCAGCTATTTAACGGAGGTTAATTATTTGGCAGTAACATCAAGTTCAATGTAGGACCCAAATTTCCTTTATCGCATTTTGAGATTTGAGTAAAGGCAGCTCCTGCTAACGTGTGTACACCAGTTTCTCCCTTAAAGGCCTTAATTCATGGATATAATACCAGGAGGATAACATTCCAGCCACACAAATATTAAAGAAGTGGACTTATTACATCTTCACTGTTTGGTAGCTGGCCTGTCAGTCACGGTACTGGGGTGTGTGATAGGGTGCAGAGAGTAGGAAGCACCAAGAAAAACATGTCCCATTTTGGGCCAAGGGATACCCTACAGAAACTGCAGTTTATCCGTATAAAATAGTTTCCGTTTAGTTGATTTATGAGTGTCGCGAGTAGGCTTGCATTAACACTGCAATGAAGTTACTGTGAAGTTTTTTTTAAAGCTTATTTATCAGTGTCACAGGTAGGCTTACATTAACACTGCAATGAAATTACTGTGAAAATTCCCTAGTCGCCACACTCCGGCGCCTGTTCGGGTACACTGAGGGAGAATTTAGCACGGCCAATGCAACTAACTGGCACGTCGTTTGGACTGTGGGAGGAAATCTGAGCACCCAGAGAAAACCCACGCAGACACAAGGAGAACGCGCAGACTCCACACAGTGACCTAAGCCGGGAATCGCACCCGGGTCCCTGGCTCTGAGAGGCAGCAGTGCTAATCACTGTGCCGCCATGGTTATTCTCCACAGGATTGAAGAGTAAATTACTTTCTTACTCACTGCTCCCACCACTCAGTAAGGGTTTATTAACAATTTGCGTTACTAGAAAAGTATTTCCTCTCCTGCTCAGACTCTTGCCAGCTACCACTCCATAACCATCAGCAGGGGCGGCACAGGGGCACAGGTGGTTGGCACTGCTGCCTCACAGTGCAAGGCACCCGGGTACGATTCCTGGTTTGGGTCACTGTCTGTGCGGAGTCTGCACGTTCTCCACGTGTCTGCGTGGGTTTCCTTCGGGTGCTCCGGTTTCCTCCCACAGTCCGAAAGACGTGCTGGTTAGGGGCATTGGCCGTGCTAAATTCTCTCTCAGTGTACCCGAACAGGCGCCGGAGTGTGGCGGCTGGGGGGTTTTCATAGTAACTTCATTGCAGCGTTAATGTAAGCCTACTTGTGACACGAATAAATAAACTTTAACTTAAGGTACAATCCACGTGGTCAATTCCTCAGGTAAACCATGAGCACTGAAATGCTGCTCTACTGTGAAGTCATCACAAACAAAATTGTACCATGGATCAGCTTAGCCATTGGGAACGCAGTGTCTGGGCTTTTGCAGTGTTTGTGGTAACTGGATGTACGCTGGTTTTAAGAGTGGTTGTGCCCGGCCGCGAGAAATTAATTTACAGGCTTACCTTCCGCACATTTGCACTCATATCCATTGGGCCTATCGACACACTTGGCTCCGTTCTGGCAGGGGGTACTCGCGCACTCGTCAATGTCAATCTGGCACATCAACCCGGTGAAGCCTGCAGGGGAGAGGGGAAGAAAACCTCTTAGCGTTCCCCGCTGTCACAAGCACGGTGGACTTGAACTGGGAGACCTCAGTCCTGAAGTTCTCCAGTAATTAAAATTGCAGACCTCAACCAGAGTAAAAGATCAGGACATGCCATATTATCCACCTATGGTCAAATTCTGCACTGCCCCTAGCTTGCCGATTCATGCACCTGCATTATGCGAGGGCTTGCTGACTGTGCCAAGCCTGCTAAAATTGGCTGCCTGGTGATGGAACCAATTTTGAGTTCTCACCCCAGCTCAGACCACTTGCAGGACCCATCTAGCATTCGCCTGGTGGACCCAATCTTTCAAAAAGCCTCCTCCTGTAGCTCCTTCCTCCTATCTGTTCCCAGTAAGACGTCTCACAATACCATCAGGCACTCGCCTGATGAAGGAACAGCGCTCCGAAAGCTCGTGATTCCAAATAAACCTGTTGGACTTTAACCCGGTGCTGTGAGACTTCTTACTGTGCCCACCCCAGTCCAACGCCGGCATTTCCACCTCATGGCTATCTGTTCCCAGTGGAGAGAACAGGGGGAAAGAAATTGCAACTTTGATCAAACAAGAAAAACTATTTTGTTTTAAAAAGGAGCGAACCTGCGTAGCTTATAGTCAAGTGCAAACCCATTGTACCATGAGGTTTGAAGTAGGACACATTGCAGAACCCTCAGTTTTTTTCTTTCGATCCTTTTCAATACAGCCACTTTCCAATTTCTGTAGTTGGTTTAGCTGTGGTTTAATGGGTAGCACTCTTGTCTCTGGCTCAGAAGATGGTGAGTTGAAGTTTGACTCCAAGACATGAACACCAAACATAGGCTAACTCCGCAGTGCAGTGCTGCAGGAGTGCTGCACTGCCAGAGGTGCTGCCTTTTTGGATGAGAGGAAAAAGAATATTCTATCCCACCACACTGTTCAAACAGTTATCCCCGGTGTCCTGGCCAACACTCATCCCTCAGTCAACATGATCAAAATAGATTACCTAATCATTGTTGGATCTTAGTGTGCACAGGTTTGGCTGCCACTTTTCCTACGTTACAGCAGCTAAACTTCAGAAAATACGCCATTCGCTGTGAAGCGTTTTTGGGATGTCTTGCGGTCGTATAAGCCGCTATATAAATTCAGGGCTATCTTTCGTTCCCACTCAATCGCTCTGGGGTGTCTTGCGGTCGTGTAAGGCGCTATGCAAAGGCAAAGCTTTCTTTTCTTTTGCTCGATATTTTAACCAAGTGATTCTGTGAGAAGTAGCTTCGGGATTGGATCAAGAGAGGAGCAAAAGTTGAAATTGGAGTGCTGGAGAAGCAAGCTGTGTCGGTTCACACGAGCAAATGTTTGCACATGGTTTTTGCTGCGTTATTTCTAATGAGATTGCATAAATGCAGAGTAGTGGCTAAAGGCAGCAGCATTGTAGATGATAAAACCTTATGCAATATACCAGATCATTCGAATAAATACTATTCTCTACAGGATATGAACAGACAGCGCATAATCCAGCGTCTGGTTACAAAAAATAGGGCTGAAAATTGCAACGCGTGTTAATAAAATTCCTTTCTCTGTTCCTTTTTGAGTGCAGTGTGGTACTGAGGGAGTGCTGCAGTGTCACTCAGAGGGAACTTTAAGCTGTCAGTTCCGATGGACAAGGAAGATCTCACTGCAATATCTAAGGACTGACAGGAGATTTCCCGGGGGGAAATCAGACGATATTCTTCCCTTTTCCAGCACCCAAGAAAGGGATTAACTTCTCAACGCCCCTGTTGCTATTTGTGGAACCTTGCTGCGTCCAGTGATAGTTCATACAACAATGGTTGCACTTCTGAGAAATTTGTTGCATCTGAAATGGTGAGAGATGCGATTTGGCACGACGTAAGTGCAAGTCTTCCTTTTTGCATTTACTGTCACAAAATTGAAGTATAGAATAGAATCCCTACAGTGCAGAAGGAAGCCATTTGGCCCATTGAGTCTGCACCGACCACAATCCCACCCTGGCCCTATCCCCATGCATTTACCCTAGCTAGTACCCCTTGACACTAAGGGGCAATTTAGCCTGGCCAATCTACCTAACCCGCACATCTTTGGACACTAAGGGGCAATTTAGCATGGCCAATCCACCTTGCCCGCACATCTTTGGAAGCTAAGAGGCAATTTAGAATGGCCAATCCACCTAACCTACACATCTTTGGACACTAAGGGGCAATTTAGCATGGCCAATCCACCTTGCCCGCACATCTTTGGATGCTAAGAGGCAATTTAGTATGGCCAATCCACCTAACCTACGCATCTTTGGACACTAAGGGGCAATTTAGCATGGCCAATCAACCTAACCTGCACATGTTTGGACTGTGGGAGGAAACCGGAGCACCTGGAGGAAACCCACGCAGACACAGGGAGAACGTGCAAACTCCACACAGACAGTGACCCAAGCCGGGAATCGAATCCTGGTCCCTGGCGCTGTGAGGCAGCAGTGCTAACCCACTGTGCCACCATGCCGCCCCATTGGCTTTCATCGACAGCACCTTACTAAGTGATCTATCATTGTCCTGCCACTTTTCAAGGGCCCCCCATCGAAAATGACAAAGTCTTTGAGTTTATATCGTGCCCTGTCAAAGATCTTATTTTCTAAAATCAGGCAGAGGGAGACAGGTGAATGCCTGAATGAAACCTTGGGATTGAAATGGTTTTGACAGAAGTAGCAACGAATTTTATTTTATTTTCGATTAGCTTTCTGCTTCACCCAGGTCATGTTCACTCATAAATCCCTCGAGTTTCCTGCAGTTAATCAGGAGTTCACCAGTGCGAGAGTGAAAAAGATTCCTTCTCGAGGCCAAGGTTGAGTGGACGACTGAAGGGCTGCCGGGCGCAAGTTGGTCAAGAATGCCTCCCGATAGGGTCAGGTAAGCACTGGAGACAGGAGCGGGCCGAGGTGGCAGGAACGGGGGCAGGTGAATTATCTTGGGAAGGAGAGGCAACACATGGGAAAAGAGAGAGGAATATTTGCTGATGTAAATCACAAAGATCACATCATCATAGCCCGGCTGCTTGACTGAAGAGAGTTTTTTTTGAGAGATTTAAAAGTCCACGGCTGCTGAGTGGAATTGTCTGAATTCAGATCAGAAATTTATATTCCGCAGCTCTCTAGAATCTTAACAAAAAACGTATTCAGAAACTTGGGAGCCCTCGTCAATGTATTCCTGTGTCAGCTTATTGAGAAAGGAAAAGCACAGTGACAATACAGAATATGAAAAGAGAGTGGGAGCACCAGGAGAACTGACTGAATCTGTCAGTTGTATTCTAAGGTGCTGCTCCTTCAAGCAGGACCTTCAATGGCTGCATGTGAAACACAGTAAGCATATGAGGGGCCCCGTGTCTGCCCCAAATGTAAATTGGGCCTAAAAGAATTAAGCCTCCCTCTCATTAAGGGCAGCTACTTCTCAGGCGAGGGGAACCGAGGCCTTTGGAGAACAATTGACACATTGTCCGCCTCCAGGAGATAACAGACACGGCCCCTCTTGTCAATCAACCACCAACGGAGAGCTTCTTCAAAGGATTGGCTGAGGTATACTGCACCCTGACCTCTGAATAACCTCCCCACCACAAGAATAGCTGGTGAGGCCTACACTGCAGGCCTCTCTCCCGTTAAACACCTACCAGTCAGCACATGGGGGAGAGACTTCGATTTTTTTTTAAAAAAAGAATGTACGGTTATGACTTGGTGCACAGTTTTATTATTGTGAATTAGATCGCTATGTTTTTTGGGCAAATTTTGGGTTTGGGTCACTGTCTTTGCACATTCTCTCCGTGTCTGCGTGGGTTTCCTCCGGGTGCTCTGGTTTCCTCTCCCACAGTCCAAAGATGTGCGGGTTAGGTGGATTGGCCATGCTAAATTGTCCCTCAGTGTACTGGGATGTGGAGGTTAGAGGGATTAGTGGGGTAAATGAGTGGGGTTGTGGGGATAGGGCATGGGGTAGGATTGTTGTCAGTGCAGGCTCAATGGAACGAATGGCCTCCTTCTACACTGTGTAGGGTTTCTATGAGAGGATTAGTCAGTTAGGTCAGGCAATGTGCCAACTTCCACACAACAGTGGCACAGTGGTTAGCACTGCTGCCTCACAGCACTAGGGAACTGGGTTCAAATCCGGCCTCGGGTGACCATCTCTGTGGAGTTTGTACATTCTCCCCCTGTTTGTGCGGGTTTCCTCCAGATGCTCTAGTTTCCTTCCACAGTCCAAAGATGTGCAGGTTAGTTTGATTGTCCACGATAAGTTGCCCCTTAGTTTCAGGGGGATTAGCAGAGTAAATATGTGGGGTTACAGGAATAGCGCTTGGGTGGGATTGTTGTCGGTGTAGGCTCGATGGGCCAAATAGCCTCTTTCTGCACTGTAGGGGTTCTATGATTCTATGAAAATCCTCCACAATCTCCAACACCCTAAACTGTTAACCCCTGGAGTCCTACATTAAAACATTCCTCTACCACTAAAGATCACATAACGCAAATGTTTGCACTGGGTTTTCTGTCAACACTAACTTGCATTTATATAATTTAGTAAACCTTCCCAAGGCACTTCACCGGAGAGTTTCAATCAAATGTTGACACTGAGCCTCGTAAAGAGATATTACTACGTGTGACCAAAAGCTTGGTCGGCGAGGTGCGTCTAAGGGAGAAGAGAGAGGTAGAGAGGGTTAGGAAGCGAACTCCAGAGTTCAGAGACCAGGCAGTTGAAATCTCAGCCACCAATAGTGGAGTGGTGAACATCAGGGATGTACAAGAGAAGCACAGAGGGTTGGAGGAATTTACTGAGATAGGGAGAGGGTGAGACCTTGGAGGGATGTGAAAACAGGGACGTAATTTTAAAAATTGAGCTGTTGCCAGACTGGGAGCCAACTTGGGCAGAGAGTGCAGGGGTGATGGGGGAACAGGATTTTGTACGAGTTAGGATATGACGAGCAGAGTTTTAGATGAGCTCAAGTTTACAAAAGGTGCCATGCTTCATAAGATATGGTCAGAACATTGAATACAGGAGTTGGGACATCTTGTTGAAGTTGTACAAGACATTGGTACGGCCACACTTGGAATATTGTGTACAGTTTTGGTCACCCTAATATAGAAAGGATATTATTAAACTAGAAAGAGTGCAGAAAAGACTTACTGGGATGATACTGGGACTTGATGGTTTGAGTTAAAAGGAGAGGCTGGATAGACTGGGACTTTTTTCTCTGGAGCGTAGGAGGCTGAGGGGTGACCTTATAGAGGTCTATAAAATAATGAGGGGCATAGATCAGCTAGATAGTCAATATCTTTTCCCAAAGGTAGGGGAGTCTAAAACTAGAGGGCATAGGTTTACGGTGAAAGGGGAGAGATACAAAAGGGCCCAGAGGGGCAATTTTTTCACACAGAGGGTGGTGAGTGTCTGGAACAGTGGTAGAGGCGGGTGCAATTTTGTCTTTTAGTAAGCATTTAGACAGTTATATGGGTAAGATGGGTTTAGAGGGATATGGGCCAAACACGGGTAATTGGGACTAGCTTAGAGGTTGAAAAAAAAGGGCAGCATGGACAAGTTGGACCGAAGGACCTGTTTCCATGCTGTAAACCTTTATGACTCTATGATTGTATATCAGTCAGAACAGGAAGTGATGGCAAGCACCTTAATTTCAAAAAACACCCTGATCCAATCCTCCATCACCCCCAACTCCTCATCCTCGCTCCCTCCGTGACACCCATGTCCACTCCTCCGTCACCCCCAACTCCTCATCCTCGCTCCCTCCGTGACACCCATGTCCAATCCTCCGTCACCCCAAACTCCTCATTCTCACCTCTTCCATGACACCCTGGTCCATTCCTCCATCACCCCCAACTCCTCATCCTCGCTCCCTTCGTGACACCCTGGTCCACTCTTTCGTCACCCCCAATTCCTCATCCTCGCTCCCTTCGTGACACCCTGGTCCATTCCTCCATCACTCCTAACTCCTCATCCTCGCTCCCTCTGTGACACCCTGGTCCACTCTTTCGTCACCCCCAACTCTTCATCCTCACTCCCTCTGTAACACCCTGGTCCATTCCTCCGTCACCCCCAACTCCTCATCCCCTTCCCAAGGCACCTTCCCTTGCAATCATAGAAGATGCAACCCCGGCCCCTTTACCTCCTCCCTCCTCACCATTCAAAGCCACAAACACTCCTTTCAGGTGAAGTAGCATTTCACTTGTACCTCCTGCAATGTGGTCAACTGCATTCGCTGCTCCCTCTACACTGGGGAGACCAAACACAGACCGGGTGGCCGCTTTGTGGGACACCTTCAGCGCCTGCCTGTTGTTTGCTATTTTAACTCAGCACCTTCTTCTCATGCCCATCCTTGGCCTGTTCCAATGATGCCCAGTGCTTGCTCGATGAACGGTAACTCATCTTCTCATTAGGCACATTACAGCCTTCAGGGACAACACTGAGTTCAACAACTTTAGACTGTGACCTTTCTCTTCCATCTTGACCCTTTTTATATCCAGAATATTTTTTGTCCCAATGCATACCTTCCAAAACTCACTTACTTGTTCTTTATTTTTGTTTTCACTGAGCATTAACCTTCATCCTCCTATTAACACATCCCACTATCTTATCTTATGCCGCTATTAGCACTTCCTTAGTCCTTAACCCTGCCATTAACACTCTCTCTGTCTTGCGACCTACACATCTTTGCTGCAATCTCTCATAGTTCTCACCAATCACTGACCCTCTAGTCTGCTCCAGCCCCCTCTTGACACAATATACAATCGACCAAATTTCTCCCTCTCTTTAACTCTGAAAAAGACTCATATGGACTCGAAAAGTTAACTCTACTTCTCCCTCCGTGGATGCTGCCAGACCTGCTGGGTTTTTCCAGCATTTTCTGTTTTGATCCGGATTTCCAGCATCCGCAATATTTTGCTCCCATGTTTCAAAGTACTTCACCGGTTGCAAGGTGCCTTGGGTCAGCCCTGAGGTTGTGAAAAGTGCTCCAGAAATGCAAGTCTGTTGTAGTCAACAAGTCAGGCACATGAATCCATTGGTCTGTGTCTGGGCAAGTTTGGCTACTTGCTGACTTAAAGAAAGCAAAGCTTTCTGCTCGAGGGGTAAGTCACAGTGAAGCAAATTGGTGAAAGCATTGCCTCACTGCACCGCAGAAAACAGGCCAACCTGTTCAATTCCAGCACCGTGTTGAATTCACTTACATAAGCAATATGCAACTCATCTCAGCAAGCCTGCGCTGGGAAACTGCAAACCAGGGTTCCAGTTCCACTGGCTGCTAGATAGTAGGTATCAGATTAGGGTAATAGTTGTTCAAACAGTGGTTAGCACAGCTGCCTCACAGCGCCAGGGACCTGGGTTCGATTCCTGGCTAGGGTCACTGTCTGTGTGGAGTCTGCATGTAGTCCCTATGTCTGCGTGGGTTTCCTCCGAGTGCTCCGGTTTCCTCCCACTGTCCGGAAGACGTGCAGGTTAGGGTGCATTGGCCATTCTAAATTCTCCCTCAGTGTAACCCGAACAGGTGGAGTGTGGCGACTAGGGGATTTTCACAGTAACTTTATTGCAGTGTTAATGCGAGCCCACTTGTGACAATAATAAATAAGCTTTAACCAGGCTCAGGTATAACTCCACTCCTCCTGGACCAACAAATGATGCTCCAGCGCATTAATTTGGCCATCATATGGAGGAGGCAATGGCCTAGTGGTATCACTAGATTATTAATCCCAAAACTCAGCTAATGTTCTGGGGACCCAGGTTCGAATCCCGTCAGGCATTTGGTGGAATTTCAATTCAATAAAAAATATCTGGAATTAAGAATCTACTGATGACCGTGAATCGATTGTCGGAAAAACCCATCTGGTTCACTAATGTCCTTTAGGGAAGGAAATCTGCCGTCCTTACCCGGTCTGGCCTACACGTGACTCCAGAGCCGCAGCAATGTGGTTGACACTCAGCTGCCCTCCAAGGGCAACTAGGAATGGGCTATAATTACTGGGCAGCCAGCATGTCCCACGAATAAAAAAAAAAGAAGGATCGCTGCCTTCTTGTTGTCTTCTACAGTGAGATTTTTGTTGCTCTGCCACTGGCAACTGGCCCCAAGCTCCGGAACTCCCTCCCTAATCTTTGCTTCTCTAACCTTCTACAAGACGCTACTTCAACCCAATCTCTTTGACCAAACTTTTGATCGCTTGTCCCAGAATATCCTTCTGTGGCTTGACGCCAAACTTTGTTTGTGCTCCTGTGAAGCGCTTTGGGATATTTTACAACGTCAAGGATGCACCATAAATACAAGATGCTAACATAAACATAGAATTATAGAAGCTAGAAGCAGGAGGAGGCCATTCGGCCCTTCGAGCCTGCTCCGCCATTCAGCTTGATCATGGCTGATCATCGAATTCAATATCCTGATTTCCGCTTCCCAACATATCCCTTGATCCCTTTAGCCTCAAGACCTATATCTAATATCTTCTTGAAATCAGACAACGGACTCAAGAACAGCTTCTTCCCTGCTGCTGTCAGACTTTTGAATGGACCTACCTCGCACTAAGTTGATCTTTCTCTACACCCTAGCTATGACTGTAACACCACCTTCTGCACTCTCTCCTTTTCTTCTCTATGAACGGTATGTTTTGTCTGTATAGCGCGCAAGAAACAATACTTTTCACTGTATCCCAATACATGTGACAATAATAAATCAAATCAAAGTGTTGACCTAGAGTCATAGAGGTTTACAGCATGGAAACAGGCCCTTCGGCCCAGCTTGTCCATGCAACCCTTTTTTTTTAAGCTAGGCCTCAACTACTTTCCACACACGTGAATTCCACACATTCACCACCCTCTGGGTGAAGAAATTTCTCCTCGCCTCTATTGCTGCATAAGGAAGTCTGGAGTATAATTTACAGATTGTGTAAACTGGGGTTCCAGTGTAGTAATGAGGCAGTGGTAGATTACTGCAAACACTATACTTCAGATGATCCTTTAAATCTGTATTTTCTGCTTGTCCCGTCCAGTGAGAAAGATCCCATGGCACAAAGTGGAAAAAGGCAGGGAGTTCTTCCCGTATCCTGGCCAAGATTTCTCCTTCAATGAGTACCAGATGGACTGGTCCCTCATCCAACTGCTATTTGTGGGAATGTTGCGTGCGAAACGACTACTATGTTTGCTGAAAATGTAATGGTCACTGCACTCCCAATTTATTCATTGCCCAAGAAGCAATGACAGATGTCCCTCACCGATATAAATAAATAAATGCAAATCTTCAACTACTTTCTTGTATACCGATGCACTGACATCAACCTCAGGAAACCCAGAGTTAAAAGAAAGATTTTTATATCTTAAATGACATTAATTTAGTCATTAATCATTTACAACCTGAAAATGCTTGAGGGCCATAAAGGAGAACCATTATGGGGAGGCAATGGCCTTGTGGTATTATCGCTAAGCTATTAATCCAGAAACTGAGCTAATGTTCTGGGGACCCGGGTTCGGATACCACCACGGCGGATGGTGGAATTTGAATTCAATAAAAAATATCTGGAATTAAGAGTCTACTGATGACCATGAAACCATTGTCAGAAACACCCATCTGGTTCACTAGAATCATAGAATCCCTACAGTGCAGAAAGAGACCATTTGGCCCATCAAGTCTGCACCGATCACAATCCCTCCTATCCCCATATCCCCACTTATTTACCCTGACACTAAGGGGCAATTTAGCATGGCCAACGAACCTAATTAGCACATCTTTGGACTGTGGGAGGAAACCGGAGCACCCGGAGGAAACCCACGCAGACACGGGGAGAACGTGCAGACTCCATACAGACAGTGACCCAAGCCGAGAATTAAACCCGGGCCTCTGGTGCTATGAGGCAGCAGTGCTAACCACTGTGCCACCATGCCGCCCTAATGTCCTTTAGGGAAGGAAATCTGCCATCCTCACCCGGTCTGGCCTACATGTGACTCCAGAGCCACAGCAATGTGGTTGGTTTTCAACTACCCTCCGAGGGCAACTAAGGACGGGTAATAAATGCTGGCCAGCCAGTGATGCCCATGTCCCATGAATGAATTTTTTACAACTGCAGTATCAAACCATCATAGACTTCAAGTGCAATTCTCACTTTTTTTTTTAAAGATTTAACTACACAATTGCTATGCTTGTCAAAAGCCTACTCCTTGGGACATCATTAAAACAGTAAAATCTAGGATTGGAAAACCACAAGGAGTGTTTGGGAAGCTTTATTTTTTTTTAACACAGCGAGTTGTGTCTGGTATGTACTGCGTTGAAGGAATGTTGGAAGCAGATTCAGCAGTAACTTTCAAAAGAAATTGGATATATATATATATATATATTTGGAAAGATTGGATATCTCTACAGAGAGCCAACACGGTCAGAATAGATTAAATGGCCTCCACAGAGAGCCAACACGGGCAGGATGGGTCAAATGGCCTGCTGCACTGTATCGTTCTATGATCTCTGTCAGAAATTTGGCAGTACAAAGCGACATTTGGCATATTGATCTAACTGCTTCCAGTACACTGTATACAGCTCGCAGTAAGTGCAAACTTGGGTAAATGAGTGACTGTTGGTAAAATTCCAAGGTACTTCAAAAAATAAAATCCTCCCAGCCTCTGGAAATGTCCACGTTTCATTGCCACAAAGCAATCTAAGGCTATCTGATGGTAATCAATTGCATACCAGAGATGATATTGCTGTGGACTTAGCAGGACTGCGACCATGGTAACCATACCTTGGACGGGAGACAAAATAGGTCACAATGCACATTGGGGGTCACTGTGACATTTCCCTGTATTTAAATCAAAAGTGAAGCTGCCCGCAGCTGTAGATCCTGAGAAGTGTTTCGCCTGATTTTACCACAATGTTTCTGAACTACTTGCAGTGTCTTGGGAGAGTGGCACGCTTTCAATTTACCAAGTGAAAACCCTGGCTCCCTCTCAATCTATTTTGTTCGTTACTCCTTTAGACAGCGGCACATCCGGGGATAAGGATTAGACGCCACTCGGCTGCCAGCAACAACAACTTGCATTTATATAGCACCTTCAGAGGATTTTTAAGGAGCTTGTCTTAGAGGAGTACAGAGTGAAATAAAGGCCGGAATTTTACCGGCACGCCCACCCGAGGCCAACGGAGAATGCTGTTCTGCGTGCCAGTAAAATCAGGGCCAAAGTTTTAAAGTTTGTTTATCCGTGTCACAAGTAGGCTTACATTAACACTGCAATGAAGTTACTGTGAAAATCCCCCAGTCGCCACACTCCAGCGCCGGTTCGGGTACACTGAGGGAGAATTTAGCATGGCCAATGCACCCTAACCAGTACGTCTTTCAGACTGTGGGAGGAAACCCACTCAGACACGGGTAGAACGTGCAGACTCCACATAGACAGTGACCCAAGCCGGGAATCGAACCCGGGTCCCTGGTGATATGAGGCAGCAGTGCCAACCACTGTGCCACCGGGCCACCCCATAGATATCCGGACTGGTTTAGAGAGGCAATTCTCAAGCCTTATTCAGGTGGGCATTCTTCATGGATGGCGCTAGGATGCAGGACTTCATTACGTGGAGAAACTGGAGCAGCTGGGATGATTCTTAGAACAGAGGGGATATTTTGTCAGAGTAAATAAGGTGAAACTGTTTCCAGTGGCAAAACAGCTGGTTACCAGAGGCCACAGATTTAAAGTAATTGGCAAATTGGTGGCACAGTGGTTAGCACTGTTGTCTCACAGCACCAGGGACCTGGATTCGATTCCTAGCTTGGGTCACTGTCTGTGTGGAGTCTGCACGTTCTTCCCATGTCTGCGTGGGTTTCCTCCGGGTTCTCTGGTTTCCTCCCACAGTCCAAAGACGTGCTGGTTAGGTGCATTGGCCGTGCTAAATTCTCCCTCAGTGTACCCGAACAGGCTCCGGAGTGTGGAGAGTAGGGGATTTTTCACAGTAACTTCATTGCAGTGTTAATGTCAGCCTACTTGTGACACTAAACAGAACTAGGGGCAACAGGAGCCACAATAAACTGTTATGCTTTCGAACATACTGCCTGAAAGGGCATTGGAAGCAAAGAGTAACTTTCAAAAGGATATTGTCTAAACAAATTGTGGGCGGCACGGTTGCACAATGGTTAGCACTGCTGCCTCACTGCGCTAGGGACCTGGGTTCGAATCCCGGCTTGGTTCGCTGTTTGTGTGGAGTTTGCACGTTCTCCCTGTGTCTGCGTGGGTTTCCTCCGGGCGCTCCGGTTTCCTCCCACAGTCCAAAGATGTGCGGGTTAGGTGGATTGTCCATGCTAAATTGACCCTAGTTATGAGGGGATTAGCAGGGTAAATATGTGGGGTTATGGGGACAGGGTGGATTGTTGTCGGTGCAGGCTCGATGGGCCCAATGGCCTCCTTCTGTACTGTAGGTATTCTAAATACGTCAATGGGAAAAATGTGCGGGGGCTATGGGGAAAGAGCAGGGGAGTTGCAGTAATTGAATAGATCTTTCAAAGTGCCAGTAGAGGCACTATGGGCCGAATGGCCTACTTCTGTATCATTCAAAGAATGAAGCTGAACGATCTAATGAACCGGGGTGGGAGGAAGAGTACAGGTTAATCTGATCTTATTCACGTAACCCCTCGCACATCTTTCTCGACCAGAGTCACTGGCTAGAAATCAGGAGCTGAGCACTGCTCCCACTCCTGTGCTGCAAATTACCCAGGCCAACAAACAGCCTTGCCACTCCCCCAGCCCGGGTGAGTTCATTCAACCAAACCTGAAGTCAATCAGGTTTCAGTTCCTCAACATAAAAGCAAATTACTGCGGGTGCTGGAATCTGAAACCAAAAGAGAAAATGCTGGAAAATCTGGCAACATCTGCAAGGAGAAAAAAGAGCTGACGTTTCGGGTCCAGATGACCCTTCGTCAAAGCTCTTTCAGTTCCTCAACTTCTGACAAAGGGTCATCTGGACCCGAAACGTCAGCTCTTTTCTCTCCTTACAGATGCTGCCAGACCTGCTGAGATTTTCCAGCATTTTCTCGTTTGGTTTCAGATTCCAGCATCCGCAGTAATTTGCTCTTATTCAATTCCTCACCTCCTCACTCAGGTGCTGAAGGAGCTTGGGGAGGTTTTTACACTAACCCATTCAAGAGTGTACAACAACATGGTGCCTGTATTTCTCTGGACCTTCTACATAGAATCCCTACAGTGCAGAAGGAGACCATTCGGACTGAGTTGAGGAGAAACTTTTTCACACAAAGGGTTGTGAATCTGTGGAATTGCCTGTCCAGTGAAGTAGTTGAGGCGACCTCATTGAATGTTTTTAAGACAAGGATAGATAGATTTTTGAACAGTAAAGGAATTAAGGGTTATGGTGAGCGGGCAGGTAAGTGGAGCTGAGTCCACGAAGGATCAGCCATGATCTTATTAAATGCGGAGCAGGCTCGAGGGGCCAGATGGCCTACTCCTGCACCTAGTTCTTATGCTCACCGATCACAATCCCACACAGGCCTATCTCCATAACCTCATGCATTTACTCCAGCTAGTCCCCCTGACACTAAGGGGCAGTTTAGCACGGCCAATCCACCTAACCCGCACATCTTTGGACTGTGGGAGGAAACCGGAGCACCCGGAGGAAACCCACGCAGACACGGGGAGAACGTGCAAACTCCACACAGACAGTGACCCAAGCCAGGAATTGAACCCGGGTCCCTGGCGCTATGAGGCAGCAGTGCTAACCACTGTGCTGCCAAGAGTACGCCTCACCGGAGAATCCCGACAATAGCGAATGTTCAGGGAGACCAGAGTCCATTTAAAGTTGCTTCTTACCTGAGGGGCACTTGCAGATGAAGCCGTTGACGATATCCATACACACACCATTGTTCACACAGGGGTTACTCTCACACTCATTGATATCTGTCTCACAGTAAGTCCCCTTGAAACCTGGAGGTTATAACACATCAAGACATCACAAGTAAACAAATAAATATTCATACCTTTGGACAGATGCATGAATATAAGCAGTAACAGAGCATGTCACTGTAATTGAAGTAGAGAAGGGTTTAAACAGTTGGAACTCGACCAGTGAAATGATTGGTATTAGCTGCCATTTGCTTGCACTTGGACCCACGTTTCCTTTCATCATTGTCCCATTACCACTCACTTTGACCTTGTCCATTCACACTCTGTCTCTTTGCCAACACAAATACGGCCACGCAGGATGGCCGCTGACACAAGTCTCTGCACCCGCGCTGGTCCGCGCACGCGCTGAAATCCAAGGATGTTCACTGCAGGAGTTTGCAGCCCAGAACTCAGAGTAGGAGAAGGGGAAGATTGAGGAGAGGCAATAGAACCTAACGCCCTGAGCAATGTACAATCCATCTACGTTACTGGGATAGCGAGATGGAGAAACACTAACCACATGACGGCAGTAAAATATCCCACAAGGAAAGGATTTTAAGCTTCCCGTCTGCGAATCCTTCCCTTCCATCCCCCTGGAAAAGGAGTTTCCAAACTCCATCACCATCAGTCCCAGGGTAGAAATGCACAACATTCTCTCTCCTGCTGCCAGGGCCAGTAATGACTGTGCATGTGCTCTGCTGCGCATTGCCCGCTTATAAAGATGGTGGCTATGTATTCACCCCACTGCGCATTGCCTGTTATTCATAGAATCCCTACAGTACAGAAGGAGGCCATTCAGCCCATCGAGTCTGCACCGACCGCAATTCCACCCAGGCCCTATTCCCGTAACCCCATACATTTAGTCTGCTAATCCCCCTGACATTAGGGTCAATTTAGCACGGCCAATCAACCAAACCTGCACCATCTTTGGACCGTGGAAGGAAACCGGAGCACCCGGAGGAAACTCACGCAGACACGGGGAGGACGTGCAGACTCCACACAGAGAGTGACCCGAGGCTGGGAACTGAACCTGGGTCCCTGGTCCTGTGAGGCAGCAGTGCTAACCACTGTGCCACCGAGCCACCCCTTACATTATAAAGATAAGACCATAAGACATAGAAGCAGAATTAGGCCACTCGGCCCATCGAGTCTGCTCCGCCGTTCAATCACGGCTGATATTTTTCATAGAAATCATAGAAACCCTACAGTACAGAAAGAGGCCATTCGGCCCATCGAGTCAGCACTGACCATAATCCCACCCAGGCCCTATGCCCATATCCCTACATATTTTGCCCGCTAATCCCTCTAATCTACGCATCCCAGGGGCAATTTTAGCATGGCCAATCAACCTAATCCGCACATCTTTGGACTGTGGGAGGAAACCGGAGCACCCAGAGGAAACCCACGCAGACACGAGGAGAATGTGCAAACTCCACACAGACAGTGACCCAAGCCGGGAATCGAACCCAGGTCCCTGGAGCTGTGAAGCAGCAGTGCTAACCACTGTGCTACCGTGCCGCCCATTTTTCTCATGCCCATTCTCCTTCCTTTTCCCCATAACCCCTGATCAATCAAGAACCTATCTATCTCTGTTTTAAAGACACTCAATGACCCGGCCTCCACAGCCTTCTGCGGCAAAGAGTTCCACAGATTCACCACTCTCTGGCTGAAGAAAGTCCTCCTCATCTCTGTTTTAAAGGATCGTCCCTTTCACCTGAGGTTGTGCCTCAGATGGCAGATGACAGCCTACCATCAGCATACAACTGTGCATGCACAGCACTGGCAGCAAATGCAGCCATCAATTAAACACTCCTGCCCTCCGCCTGATCACAGAACATCAATCTTTTCTCCTTTCCTCCCTTACTTGCACATCCTTTTACTTCTCTCCTGACCTCCATTTCCATTGACCTTGAAGCAGGAGAGATATGAAACAGGCTCCTGAATCGCTATCGTCCCCCACATTATACCATCCCACTAAAGTCAATATCTCCCTCAGTGCTTCTTCTTATTGATCGATTGGAAGAAACAGTGCAGGGAATCATTAGGGTTAATGGGGATCAGGATTACGGATACCTTAAACATCGGTTTCAGATTCTGGCTACAGGAAGAGGAGGGTGGCTAGGAATTCTGCAGCTTTTAAGATCTCAGAAGAGGATCAGGTGGATAATAACATACGCTGGTGGAAACACTGGCAATGGAGTGAGTCCCAGTTGGGAAAAGGTCATGTTGTAAGCTAATCTGAGTGACATGCTTACTGTGCACAGACAGTCAAGAGTCAAGACCAAGGATAGATGGGCGGCACGGTAGCACAGTGGTTAGCACTGCTGCTTCACAGCTCCAGGGACCTGGGTTCGATTCCCAGCTTGGGTCACTGTCTGTGTGGAGTTTGCACATTCTCCTCGTGTCTGCGTGGGTTTCCTCCGGGTGCTCCGGTTTCCTCCCACAGTCCAAAGATGTGTGGGTTAGGTTGATTGGCCATGCGAAAATTGCCCCTGAGATGCGTAGGTTAGAGGGATTAATGGGTAAAATATATGGGGGTAGGGCCTGGGTGGGATCGTGATCGGTGCAGACTTGATGGGCCGAATGGCCTCTTTCTGTACTGTAGGGTTTCTATGATTTCTATGATTTCAAGTGCGTAAATAAGGGGGTGATTTTGACTAAATGTGCGGATATGATTCATAGGATCCTACAGTGCAGAAGGAGGCCATTCGGTCCATCGAGTCTGCACCGGCCACAATCCCACCCAAGCCCTATCATTCCCAATACATTAACCCTAGCTCGTCCCCCTGACACTAAGGGGCAATTTTGCATGGCCAATCCACCTAACCCGCACATCTTTTGGGCTGTGGGAGGAAACCGCAGCACTCGGAGGAAACCCATGCAGACACGGGGAGAATGTGCAAACTCCACACAGACAGTGACCCGAGGCCGGAATTGAACCCGGGTCCCTGGCGCTGTGGGGCAGCAGTGCTAACCACCGTGCTGCCGTGCCGCCCCGCGGTTTCCACTTTGAAATCACACATCCTGTTCGGCTTTTACATTTGGCAGCACCAGCTCCTGTCTCCAGATTTATAATAAAACTCACTTCTGTCAACTCGTACCACCTTCCCACCAGCAGTGAGAGTGCAATGCCTCTAGTGGCAGGTGGCTGCAATTACAGTGTGACACGTTTACATAGGGAGTTTCTATTAGAAAGGCAAATATGCAATTTTATGATGAATAAAGTTGATAGGAGGTGCGAAGGATGCAAGTTTTTGATATATCATAGCTACAGAGGTACAGAAGTGTACACACAAACATTTACAAGCTTCTTTATAATCATACAGCTGATTGCCAGGATTTATCACTGCATATCAGCAGTACACAATTAGGAAAATTCACAAAATATGTGGCAGAATGAAAAGTTTCATTTCTATTGAACATGTTTTCAGTTTATGAATAGTGTGGGAGAGCGGAAAGGCCTCCGAGCCTAATGCTTACTCTAACTGGATTCACACAAGATCATTTCAGATAAAAGCAAATTACTGCGGATGCTGGAATCTGAAACCAAAAGAGAAAACGCTGGAAAATCATGCAAAAGACCATTTAAGAGATTAGTATAGCTGTGGTGTGAGCAGTGAGAGTAAGACCAAGACACCAATCCTTCTTATTAACCAAACCACAGAGACTTGCACACAAAAGGAAGTGGAGAAACTAAGGTTGATCCAATTTTGTGGCCTGCTCACAGGAAGACTGGAGGAATTTTAACATGCCAATTCTAATTTGTTGGAATGCAGAAGAGAGGTCACATCATGTCCAAAGCTGTGGAGATTAGGTGGCTTGGCCGTGCTAAATTGCCCCTTAGTGTCCAAAGATCTACAGGTTAGGTGGATTGGCCGTGCTAAATTGCCCCTTAGTGTCCATAGATCTACAGGTTAGGTGGATTGGCCATGCTAAATTGCCCCTTAGTGTCCCAGGATGTTAGAGGGATGAGCAGGGTAAATATGTGGGATTTCGGGGATGGGGCCTGGGTGGGATTGTTGTCAGTGCAGACTTGATGGACCGAATGGCCTCTTCTGCCTCTGTAAAGTTTCAATGTGGGTGGCTCCCTAAAAAACACCAACATATCGCTGAAGTAGAGGAGACAACCTGTCCCCTCCTGTTGGTCCGCAAGTACATTAGAATCATCATTTTAGCAAAAACAGCCTTTTATTTTGCAAATACGAGTGCTGGATGTGGGATTCAGCCCAATTCTGATTGTGTCCAATTTCCACTAAAGTCACTTTCTACCTGACTGCCACGGGGGCTGCCCTGCTCCAGTCATCGCAAAGGTGTGGCAACATCAGAAATTCAGAAAGACATCTCCACATATATAGAGAACAAGAGAGAGTCTGACTCTTCCCACTGCCACCTCACGTCTCCTCCTGCACCAAATGAACACGGGTTGGTTGATGATAGCTTTGCATTGTCAATCTTTTAATGCTCGTTTCCTTTTCATCGGGAAACCCAAGTGAAGGGTCAAGGTTCAGGGGTCAGGACATTGCCAGGGTTGCAATGGTAGGAAAGGTGAAGGTAAAAAATCAAAGCTTGCAGCTTCTACAAAGTGAGGACCAAAGTGGGCAAGGAACTTAGTCAGACTTCATAGAATCATAGAATCCTACAGTGCAGAAGGAGGCCATTCAGCCCATGAAGTCTTCACCGACCACAATCCCACCCAGCCCCT